>NC_142931.1:33333645-33366145 GCF_046866305.1 Octopus bimaculoides
AGAAAAATGTCTGGAAGAAATATGGTCTTACATTGTTTATATCTGCCGAGGAAGGCAATATGGAACTATGGTCGCTATCTGCAGCAACGAAGGGAAAGTGCAAAGGATGGCAACAGTGACCTGCTTCTCAGACTAGTTCCCAATACTCACTTTATACATGGGACGTCGAACGACCAAGATCCATGCTAGAGGAGCGCGGGTAGATAATAAATGTAACAAGCCCCCAACAAAACAACACAAGACTGTGTATGGAGTTCTAAGGTTTGATATACCATGACACACCAGATTCTCTCTGCTTCGGAGAGTGCAAGCAGATGCATGTGGTCATGGAGGGTCGAAAACGGAGATGTTATATTTGTGGCAAAACTGATCACCTAAAAGCTTTCTGCCTTACTTTTGAAGAAATCGCTGCACCACTATTCCCAACGCATTTCATTGCAATCCCAAAGAGCAAAGCAGCGGCATCTGCCACGACTAGCACTAAAACAGATAGAAAATGGCCAACGAAAATCTTGCTGACTCCTCGGATAATGAATGGGCGTCGGGGCAAGACAAAATCATCCGAGGGGGGGGGATCATCGAGCGATCCCCCGCCAAAAGAAAGAAAAAGAGTGAGAGCGGGTGAAAATACACATGTAACCCCTAAATCCAAAAGGTTTGTGGGTACGAAGCTGAACCTATAAACATGGCACCTCAACTCGAAAGGAAAGAAAATGACATGCTAGTGATAAGGATGGTATATAACCCATTTCTTCGACGTGAAACACGAAGGTTGTATTGTCCGAGCTAGTGTTGCGTGTTCTGAAACAACACGGCAACAATCTAGAATTCGGTTTGTGACGGACCATATCGGCCGTGTGCTCTCCGATTTGAAAGAGATTTGCATGATGTTTCGGCAGCACTTCACCGACCTCTTTTCCAGGAGTGATACACTTGAGACAACGGGCTCTCAGGACTTCCGTGATGGTATGCCACGCAAGTCAGGCAAGGAGATTGTGCGATGCGACATGGCAATTTCAGTGGTGCAAATTGCAGAAATACTCAGCCGCTGCTTGGAACGCAATCCACCAGGATTGGATGGTCTCGCCTATGAGTTATTTATACACATGTCCGATTTATTTGCTCCGGTTTTGACAGCCGTTTAGAGCACCTGTAAACAAACTGTGGGCATTCCCAGTTGTATGAGTCGAGGAGTGGTAACTCTGCTGAGGAAGGACCCGAACAAGGGTGACAGGGTTGAAAACGACAGATCTGTAACTCTACTCAGCACTGAGTTAAAGGTTTTAGCTGGAGTACTGGCTAAGATACTGGCGCTTGTTGTCCATATTGTCGGTGGGGGGGATGCACAAATCTCTGAGATCTCTGGTAGGTTTATCCACAACAACCTCAACTTCACACGATACATCGTAGAGCAGATCTAGATTTGGAGGGGCACTGGTCAATTTGGACCAGTATAAGGTATGTGACAGAGGGTCATCGCTATCTGGTGGCTGTCTTAAAAACTGTCGGCTTCGGTACTGTCATCAGAGGCTAAATCACCAAAATATATAGTAGCATCTGCTCGGTCGTCAAATTAAATGGCCACCCACCAAAACCCTTCAGTATTGAAATCTTTCTTCAATACTGATGTCTCTTCTCCCTGTTTTATATGTTTTGTCACTAGAACATTTGCTGCGAAGACTCAAGAAATTGAGGTGCATTCTGCTGGAATTAGGCCACAGGGGTGTCTGACTCTTCGGATGCAGGAATGTTTGACACTATACTGAAAAATATCAAGTATATATAAGAGTACATATGAAGCAGGTAAATCGGTGGAATTTCAACTAGGCTTTTGGAGAGGGAAATCCATGTTGACTATCGGCGATTTCTATCGCTGGGCGGAGGGACAGTGAAAGTGCTCAGAGTCTGGTTCGGACCAAATCTCCAGGTAGATAAGAACTGCGAAGAGGTCATTGTCAGGGTGGCCAAGCTCAGCCAGAAAAAGGCAGAATGAATGTTGCTTCTAAACGGCCAGGCGAAAATAGCGAATGCATACATCGATTCGGTAGTGTAGTATCTCCCCTGGCCATCGCAACTTGTCCGAAGAAAACTGGAGCACTTGCTTTTTCGATTTTTATTAAAGGGTCAGGTCCCGCTGGTTAAAATGCACTCCGTGGTGGTCTTGGGGTGCCATCCTTGATGATGCGGTGCCACGTGTTGACGCTGACGCACCTGCAGAAATATGTAAATATGTTTGAAGGTGTGAACACGGTGACGAAGACAAGGATGAATTGTGCGGAGGTCCATCGTGTGACATGACTTTCTGCAGCTCATCTCATTGACGGAGCTGTAGTCATGGGTCGAACGTAGACCAATATTAGGTGCTTAATGTTGCCAGGCGCTCACTGCATTGTACCAGGTAGACAAAACACATGGCGTGAAAACAACCCAATATTTCTATACGGGGCTAGTTGAGGGTATAAGCAACGACGGCCTAGGATTGACTCTGGGCATCAACGACGGCCTAGGATTGACTCTGGGCATCAACGAGATTAATCTCTGTGGTCTCTTCGGGTGGATTTTTTCTGTCTGAGAAACAAGGTCCATCACCAGAAGTCTCCAGTATAGCAGTGCTATAAGGTTGCATTGCTTGTTCGAGACAAGCTCTCTAGGCAAGGAAGTGCCAAAAGGCTATCAGATGTTGTTACACATAGCTGGTCACAAACCGTTTTACATTGTTTTAGCCTTCAAATGACGCTACCCCACTGGTAAGGCGAACAGGCCAACATTCTTCCACTGATCGAAAGCGGGACTGGAGTAACACGAAATGAAGTGTTTTGCTCAATAACACAACGCGCTGCCCACTCAGGGAATGGAATCCATGATTAGTGATCGTGAGTATTAAAGCCTAACCACAAAGCCATGCGCTTTCTTATCTCTCTCTCTCTCTCTCTCTCTCTCTCTCTATATATATATATATATATATATATATATATATATATATATATATATATATATATATATATATATATATATATATATATAAAAATACAAGTGGGAGAAATAGATGAATTATATATATATATATTGTCTATTTCTTTCTCTAATTTGTAATTTATATCCTTTGTTATATCCTTTAATGAATTCCTGTCTCCCTGTGATTGATATAATCCCCACTTGTTAAGTGTTGTATCTCATCCTTTGATAGTCCTCTATGTGTTGGGCTTTTGTGGCCAACAAAAGAAATCATCATCATCATCATCATCATCATCATCATCATCATCATCATCGTCATTATTATTATTATTATTATTATTATTATTATTATTATTATTATTATTATTATTATTATTATTATTCAGTAGTTTTATTTTTATAACGTGCTTTCACTTCACTACCGAGCGCAGCTCTGTGCGCCTTGGGTATGTGCTGTTGTTTGCTGTGGTGCTCTTATGTTTACTGTATTGAAAGTGTTTTGCGTAGAATGTGTGCAGTGCCCAGTAGTGCAATTTTCTGTATGTTATATATATTTGTAAGTCCTGGTGTTTTTGTTATGTATTTGTCTGAATATTTTTTTATTATACCTAAGGCACCTACTATGATAGGAATTGTTTCTGTTTTTAGATTCCACATTCGAGTTATCTCTATTTCCAGGTCTTTGTATTTTGAAAGTTTTTCCATTTCTTTTAGAGAAACGTTGTCATCTGCTGGTATTGAAACATCAATTAGAAGGCATTTTTTTCCTTCATGATCTTTGACAACTATATCTGGTCTATTTGCCTTAATTTCTCTATCTGTGTGTATTGGCATATCCCAGAGTATGGTTGCTTTCTCGTTTTCTGTGACCTTTTCTGGCGTGTGTTTATACCATCTTTTTTCTGTTGCTATATTATTATTATTATTATTATTATTATTATTATTATTATTATACTTGGATTATCGGAGCGAATTATCAACTACGTAATTTACGAGGGTTTTCACCCGCTAGGTACGTGTAAATTCTCAACTGTTCCGGTTGGTTGGCTACATACAGACAAATTCGTGATACCTACAGGCAACGTAGATTACAACGAAAGAGGAGATCGAAGACATTGAAGACTCAACACGTATTTCCCGAGGTTGAATGATCTCTGGGATGCGAATAAAGTATATATTAAACATCAAGGAAAACGAGAGAATCTCCCACAGCCTAAAAAAGTATGCAATAGAAAAAGAAGAAATTAAAGGAAAGACGAATCAATAGATTAGAAAGCAAAGAATAAAGACATTGTTTACTACGTACTCGAAGTGAAAAAGGTCTTTGAGAATTTCTTCGACGAGAAACGCAGAAGTATTGTACGTGTAACGGCACAATGACAGAAAGGTTAAAAAAAAGTCAGGAAATCAACAAGGCTGGTGCAAGCGAGTGGATTAGGTTCCATTGTCAATAATTGTATCCAAGTTCTTAACATTTATTAGCCCTAAAAAATCTTTCTTTAGAATCAAATACGAGCGAAGTTGGCAAAGACTGACAGTTAAATCATTATTGATGAATCGCAGCTGGATGATGAAACAATTTTACATGTGAGTGAAACATTAAGTAATGAATTATGAATTATGCAATTATAAATATAAACTTTCGAAGGCTACATCTGCTTGAAAATTGAAACGTTCACGCATATAACCACACACACACAACACATTATAACGTTTCATAAATACATGCATACATATTTACATACTAACACAGATATACATGTGTGGTGTGTGTATATATATGCGCGTGTGCGTATGTATATATATATATATATATATATATATATATATATATATATATATATATATATATATATATATATATGTGTGTGTGTGTGTGTGTGTGTGTGTTTGTGTGTGTGTGTGTGTATGTGTTTATGCATATCGATATATATATATATGTATGTCCATATATATGTGTATGTATGTATGTATGTATATATATTTATATACATATATATACACACACATATATATATATAAATGAATACATACATATATATATATATACATGCACACACCCATGCATATATATATATATATATATATATATATATATATATATATATATATATACATAATGTAATCATTAAGAGAGGAAATTAAATAAAACTAATCAAGCAATAATCAAAGCACATTTAGGATACCCTCAGGCGTGATTTTACAATAAATTTTTAAACGTCTATAAAATACATTAACTAAGTTTAAATTATTTAAAATATTGTATTTATTTTGCCATCAAGCTTGTTTTCATGAATATCTTGTAGTTATTACTATCCATACCAACAGAAAGTCCTTTTGATATAGAAAACATTTTCTGGCATAGTTATGAGTTGTAAAACTTCGACAAAACAGCTACAGGGTATAAATTTAATGTTTCAGTCTCTCATTAATAATCTGGTTGTTTACATAATCATCTTATTGAGAGAGTCATACTCAGGTTACTGCTTAGGTGAATACATATATACGAACCGTCATTAATAAAAAAAATAAATAGTTGCAAAATTTGTATATTTATTATTATATTTACAATAAAATTATAAATATAACTTAGACACGTGCATTGTGTTTTCAGGGACATTACTAAATTCAGGGGGTGTTATTTAATATTCAAAATCAAATTTAAGTATTCTCTCTCCTCGCTGGTAACTTATCAGTGAGACTTATACAGTAGCAGCTCGATAAAGTGATAGATTGTTGCAAACTTAATGTAGCAGTCCCAGGAAAGGGACGAATGCTACTGGTATTTAGCCCCAGGAAACATCGTTTCCGGTTGGCTATATAACACATCAACGGCTAGCAAGGCAAGCTACTCCAGCGCAATGACACTGAAACTATTCTCTAGATGCTGGCTTTGCTGGGTGGAAGTGCTTATCTCCCCTATTTGAAAACGTAAGGACACAGAACGCTAGTGTTATATAGCCAACTGGAAACGATGTTTCCAAGGGTTTAATAGCAATAGCATTCCTCTCTTTCCTGGGACTTCCACATTAAGTTGGCAACACACCATCACTATATATATATATATATATATATATATATATATATATATATATATATATATATATATATATATATATATATATATATATATATATACATATATATATATATATATATATATATATATACATATATATATATATATATATATATATATATATATATATATATATATATATATATATATATATATATATATATATATATATATATATATATATATATATATATATATATACATACACACATTCATACATGCATACATACATACATACATACATACATACATACGTACATAAATATATAGACAAACAGATAGATACCTACAGACATACATTTTTCCAGAGATTAAGGTCTCAATGGAACATGGTGGAACCACATGAAGAACTACTCATAGCATTCATATTACCTATAAACATGTATTATTCATATTGGAAGTGTCAAGAGAGTTACATTTTGTGTTCTGAACTCGTCGAAAGTTGGTGATGACAGTGGACTGAAATTTGTAGCTATTTGCACGGTAAAATATATTAAAGCTAACACTAATATCGAAAAAGAAACGAAATCAAAAGTACAAATGTGAAATAAACAGGTAATATGTGCAATGATATGATGAAAATAACAACACTAACTGCAAAATAAATTACGAATTTATAGCTATATGTAGAGTGATAAATGTTGATAGTAGGACTGAAGTTGGTGAAGATAATGATTATATTGTGAGGATAATGCTGATAATTTTGGGATAATAATGACGCTTAGAAAACTCGCATAAAAATAAGTTGTTGTTATATTATCCTTAAGGACCGTCCTAATGCGAGGGCGGAATAAATATATTATAGAAATAACGGTAAAGTTATGTCTTGTAGTTAGTTGGAAGCAATGATGACAGAAATTGTATTCATAAAGAATATTTACATTCATAAAAAAAAGAGAAAACGAAGCTGGACACTTGGTGCTGTGTACAATGAGATTCAGAAGGCGGGCGAAATTAATGAAGTGCTCTAATAGAGGGGGAAAATGAAGCTCTTCAGTAGGTCAACCAGTAGGCCCCTATAAATGTCACATATAAACCACATATACAAGCACACGTACTCTCACACACAACCACGCATACACACACTCTTTGACTCATATATATATATATATATATATATATATATATATATATATATATATATATATATATATATATGTACGTACATATATATTGCTGATAAATAAGAAAATGCAATATTGCCGTTAGTAGTGGCAGGTATAATAATTGGTTCGTTACAACCTACAAAATATAGATTAGTCGCAGAGTAGTGACTCAAAATAGAAAATACTGTTTATGTCTAATTTTCGTAGTCCTTTTCATGAGGATCTTCTGAAAGCAAGTATGTTTTAATGTTTTAATTTAATTTCTATACAAAATGTTTCATGCTTGTGTTTGTGTTACATTTGTGTGTGTGTGTGTGCGTTTGTGTGTGTGTATGAGTATATACATATATATATATATATATATATATATATATATATATATATATATATATATATATATATATATATATATATATATATATATACATACATATATACAGGGTGCGGTGCATAAATTTGCACCATTTTACACTTTTAATCTCGCACATGCGCATTGTTTCATTCGCATCTTGATGACTACACAGTATAGTAGGTGCAGTTGGGCACCACCTGTGAGAAAAACGGCACCATGACGCAATGCACTCTGCCAGAAATTCGAAAGCAACATGCTGTTCTACTGGGCATTCGCGCCGCGAGCTCCAATACGAATATTTCAGAGTGTTTAGGTGTCAATCTGAGGATAGTGCAGAGGGTTGGGAAAGTTACATATATATATATATATAAGGGTGTGTGTCCCCACGTTTCCCCGAATGATACGCTTGACCAACCTTGAAAAATCTCAATAATCCTTAGATCGTTTTTCATTCAAAAGCCATTCTGATATTCACGTTTATTCTTTATATTTGACTCTTTGATTTCTGTACCTACCACTCCCCGAATAATTACAAAACATCCTACCTCGTTAATGGATCTGTGCACTACTATAAACGCACGCATGATATCAACACCATCCTGCCACAAACTGTAGGGAAATGTACAT
Source organism: Octopus bimaculoides (assembly GCF_046866305.1). Classification (NCBI taxonomy): domain Eukaryota; kingdom Metazoa; phylum Mollusca; class Cephalopoda; order Octopoda; family Octopodidae; genus Octopus; species Octopus bimaculoides. Next base: position 33,341,765 of record NC_142931.1, read on the forward strand.
ATTATAACACTGAAAATTATGTAACCTTATAAATTTCTTCTGCATTATGGGGTGCATTCAATTCCATTATATCGTTCCCCAACCACTAGGGAGCAATGTAAGTGTAAGCGGAAACGATCGTCGAGCTAAGTAAAGCTTACATTACTCTCTGTCTTCCGAAATAATTATTTAATACACACACACACACACACACACACACACACACACACACATATATATATATATATATATATATATATATATATATATATATATATATATATATATATATATATATATATATATATATATATATATATATATCATAAGGTTTTTAAACTTTTAAATTTTCATATTCAAAAGAGACAGAGACTTCAAATTCGATATATCGATTCATAAGGTTTTTAAACTTTTAAATATATATATAAAACTTATATATATATATATAAAATAAGAAATGTAGTTAAACGCAGGTGTTATTCAAATCTTTATACTTCCGACATATGTTTCGAAGAAAACATTGGTATTATTCCTGAGAGAATAAAAAGCTGTAAATCTATGTATTCATCTTGTCAGGGCAAAAAGAGGAACAAAACATCAATAGGCCATTTTAACCGAAAGTGATAACCGCTTATGTGAAGGAAGGGAATGCTAGCAAGTTATCATTTTTTAAAGAAAACGTTCATAGATCTAACTTCAATTGCATATTTAGGGAAAGAGAAGGAGGAGAAATAAAGAAATTAACAGAAAATGAAGAGTAGAGAAATACAGTGCGATAAATGAGTGGAAATAAACCTGAAGGGCGTGTAAATAGATGTATGTAGTTGAAATGAAATGTAAGAAAACAGCTAAATGTAAAATTTTATAGATTGGTTAAAACTAATTATAAGAACACAAGGTATGTTTTTGTCAATGTTTGCATCAAAAGGATTTCCCTTTATCATATCTAAAGGATCTAGATGGAATATTCCATTCCAAACCAAATTGTTTATTATGTTCCTGTAGAGACCAAATTAATTTACTAAGTCCAGTGTTGTTGCGTTTATTGATATGTCTAAATGTAGAGTAATGGTTAGATATTCTTTTGGACAACTGAGATGAAGAACTACCAATGTAAAAAAGCGACATCAGAACGGGAAGTAATTTTACATTGATAAACAAAGTTTCTGTTCTTAAAATTTCTGCTAAGGAGACGAATATGATTCGAATTTATATTAGAAATACTAATATTGCTGTTGTTATTGTTCAAAAAAATGGTTAGTGTTAATAATACCAATGTTATTATTTTCACTAGGTGGATTTATATTTAACAACTTATTGTTATGCAAAGAGATGATTTGTGAAAGGTTTTTTTTATATTTAAAAACCCTATTCTAATTCGGTGTGAATTGATAATGGAATGGTATCTTGAATTTTGGGGGAAATTCTTATGTATAGCTTCACGAAAGGTTGGGTTTTGATCTCCCATACCATATGGAATTATTAACCAAACAATTTTACTAGAACATACGGTATTATTAGGGTAATTATCTTTAAAAGTCCTAGATTTACCTTCATAATGTAAAAAAGGGTCTTAAAGAACGGTTATCTACCTAATGCTGCAAAACTACATTTTCCGATTTAGTGTTGTTATTCGAACTAACATTTATATTGTTATTACCGTTATGACGTGCTTACATGTTCTCATTAATAGAGGTAGAATTAATGTCAATAGGGTTAATATAGGTAATGTTTTCTTTATAGCCTGCATTGAGTAAGGCAGTGTTATAAAATACGGCTTTATGGTTGAAGATATCAACTTTGGCTGATAATCTAGAAAGTCTAAGTGAAATATTTCTGACTAAATTCCTTGTAATAGCTTTTGAATGATTACGGAAAGGGCTAATATATTTAAAATTAGTTGAGGGCTTATGGTATGGGAAATATTAATCATTATATAAGGTAAGATATAACAAGTTGGCTTTAGTTATATCATCGACGAAAACAATGCTTAACTCCATGTTTCAGAAAAATTTAACCAATCTATTTTTAACCCTTTGTAAGAGGAGCAAGAAGACACGAATAAGAAATGTTGGAAAAAATGAGGAGGATGATGATGTAGATGATGACGACGACGACGACAACGAGGACGACGCCGACGACGATGATGATGATGATCAGGGGACGAGGGGAAAGAAGAGGGGAGAAGAAGAAGAAGAAGAAGAAGAAGAAGAAGAAGAAGAAGAAGAAGAAGAAGAAGAAGAAGAAGAAGAAGAAGAAGAAGAAGAAGAAGAAGAATGTCTATGTCGTAGTTATTTTTATATGTTTGCTCAAACATAGATTCGGATATCGTAGAATCTATTAGTAAGAATGAGTAGAATTATTGAAAATGCACAGCATTATTTCCTTCGACGAAGGCACAAATTATAGGGCAATGCAGTTACTTCCTTCGTGCCATTGTCGCTGTATTGATTTATATTTTTGATTAATCTCTGTATCCATTACAGTTGCTTCTAAACACCATGATAGTTTCACTGCAATGCCCACGTCCTGTAGTACAACACGCCTCATTTACAAATGCCCAAATATCACACTTTGTGCTCAATGCAAATTTCTATTAAAATTTTAATCAATTTAAACTTTGGAAGTTCTTCGTTCGTCCTTATTGACAAGAATTTATATTAATGCTAATGATTTATCATCTTAGTACGAATGCAATTTCAATTGACTAAATATTATTTTGGCTCATGACTTTAAATATGTCAGCCTTCACTTAGCAATATCCAGTTCATGCAGAAGGCATATTTCGAAATACCAACCTCCTCTCCAAAAATAAGCAGAGACTGATACACCATCTCACTTCCATTTACAGATATTTCAGCTCAATTGCAATATTCATGCACATCAATAATGCATGACAATCACATTATTATTATTTTCAAAATTTTCAAGATATTTTATGAACAGGCATCTCCGTTCTTTGTTATGTTACCTGATTTATATTTGTCTATGGAAGAATATTACTGAAATGTAAGACATTCATTTCATCACATTGTCCTTTTCAGCTCTATATGCAAACATATAGCTCCCTACGACGCCTGTCGATGGGTAAATGCGTCAGTTTACTGTATCCTATGTCTTTAAAGCCCTATACATATTCGATATGCTAGTGATGGCGTTGATGTTGATTTATATTTAACCTCAAATTTCAAATTAAAAATCACTATAATCAGGATTTTACCTTTCATTTCTCAGAGACGTTAAAATATTTGTACTGCTCATTCATATATATTTTCCAATGATTATATTGTCCTTAGAGGTGGTGTGCTGGCAGACTCTTCAGCCCGAAGTGTGAAATGCTTAGTAGCATTTCTTCCGTCTTTACGCTCTGACTTCAAATTCCGCCGAGCTTTATTTTACCTTTCATCCATTTGTGATCGATATACTTGACTTACAACCTGTATCGAAATTACTGGCCATTATACCAAAATTTGAACTTATATATTGCCCTTATATTCAAGTGACGATTATATAATTTATCACAGACAACACACACACATACACACATACACACACACACACACGTTCACACACACGTGTACATACACTCTCTCTTTCTCTCTCTCTCTCTCTCTCTCTGCCACACACACACCAAGTAAGAAGCACACATGAGTAAATTAATGCTGTATTAACTAATTTGTTTCAATAACAAATTGTTCTACAAATTCTGCCGAGGTCGACTTTGCCTTTCATCCTTTCGGATTCGATACATTAAGTACCAGTTGCGTACTATGATCGATCTAATCGACTAGCCCCCTCCCCCCAAATTTTGGGCCTTGTGCCTTGAGTAGAAAAGAATACCAATTTGTTCTACAAAATACAAAATAGATTATTATGCAACGCCATGCGTACGCATATCGTATTCATGAATTATATATTTGTGGACATAAAAAAGAAGGACTAGACAAATTAAGTTCAATAATGTAATACATTGCCATCATAAGGTTGAACGTAGTCCGACTGATCCTTCTATTGTAGCAATGAAGATTTTGCTTATACAAACAGGTGTTTATATTTGTCGATACATACTGTAGTGGATTACAACATATATTAGTAAATTTAAACATATTGAGACATAGAAACAAATGAAATAATGTATTTCCTGTGAATGTAAATCGTCTTTCATCTTGATGCACTACATATTTCTGCTAAGATCTTGTCTAGATTACTACCATTGAAACTAAGACACAGCTCAGAAAATAAGTCGATAGACATTTCTCAACAACAAAAGAATCTCATTTAAGTAGAATGTGAAATTAAGTTTTGGGAATTAAACTAACGGAAATGTAAGTGACATTAGAACGTAACATCATAGTGAAAAAGCAAATATAATAAAAGACTTTTGGAAACTGTAGACATTTTGCCAGAGTTATCGCACGTTCTTTGCCAGTTCTGTTCAATCACACTAATAGCACATACGCAGACTGTAGTCTCAGACATATTGCACACATTCTTTTCCTATTACATGACATTTGTACACTTTTTCTTTAAAGACTTGAACTTGTTCATGCCAGGCATGATGATGATGACGCTGTTGTTTAGTCCAACGGCATTCCTAAACGAGCAGACTTATTTTGAAACGTGTTCCAGTTGTAGCTATCTTGTTATTCTGCACATGAGAATCTATGTTGTAAAATATATTCTTCTTATTTACGAGAAAGGGAAATGCATCCAGTAAACGCATAGAAGATCTCTCATGGACTCATATTTTTGTTGTTGTTGATGTTGTTTTGGCTGTTTGCTTCAGGTTGATTCTCATTGAGCAAAGCTGTGAATAAAATTACTCCAGTGTTAAAATTTTGATCCTTTCTTGACTCATAATGTACTTCTGAAAACACTATTCAATAGTTTCTTATTAGTTTTAAATACTAGCCAATAATATCACAGATACGTGGCTGATATATCTAGCAATGTGAAAGACTTCATAGTTACTGACTTATGTCGTCTATGTCAAATGTGTTATTGTTCGAGTAGTGACGTAGCCGAAACAAATTTGTTTTTTGTTTCAAGAATACTGTTGCAGAATAGTCTGCAGTATATTTTTGTTTTGATCAGATTCGTTCTACTAATATCATGGCTTGAAAGAGTTTAAGCTGCTATTCCTAATATAGTGAACAACGAGCAAAAGGCTGTCTCGTTTACTTAAGAGCAAGCTATTTAAAAGTATATGTAAAACGTTGAAATGGATGAGAGTACATATAACATGAAACTATAGCAGTACGAAATTTTAGGTTATATTTCTGGATAAAATTTACATAATGAGCTTCGTTCGAAGATATGTAAAGCTACTAAAACGCCAAATAATAGTATTATAAATGGATTTACTTAAAGGAAGTGAAAATACTCTACGAGATACAATAGGTTACTATTTCTAATAAATTTTATTTGTTACATTTATTCTGGGAATTGACCTAACAATACAAACGTGGCTACAAATTCAAAGAATGTGTATATATGCGGAGGTTGATATTTTCAGTTAAACTTCTTACAACACAGTCAATAATATAACGAGTATGTGACTATACATAGGATGTGGAGGAGCAAATAATGGAAATAAACACGCACACACACACATACACACTTGTGCACAGACGTTTAGAATATATAAACCCATGTATGCCTGAAGTAGAATATATGCAATTTTATGATTTACAAAGGTTCATAGACACAAACACACATATTATTCGTGCATAAATGCCTTTAGGAATTCTATAAATTTCAATTAAACTCAGAGCGAGGAATACTTGGCAGAATATCTGCATCTTGTACTCCCACCACAAAACTTTACAATGTATTTGTATACATATGTATGTATTAATGTACACACACACACGTACACACACTCACACACACACACACACACACACACAGACACACATATATATACATACATATATGTATGTATACGTACACACACACACATATACATAGATACACGCATACATATATAATACATATATGTGTGTATGTCTATTTATATTAGTATTTATGATTTATATGTGTATATGTAGATACACACACACACGCACACACACACACACACACACATACACACACACACACATATATATATATATATATATATATATATATATATATATATATACACACACACATATGCATGCATGTATATACTTATATATTTATGTGCGTGTGAGGGTGTATATATGGTGTATGTGTTTATATATATATGTATGCCTGTAGGTATTCAAGTATGTATATGACCATGTTTGTATAAGTGGGAGTATATTCAGATATATATAAATATATGTGCATATATATGATTTCTCTTAAACAGTTACACTCATACACGTATACATCTATATTTACTTATATATAGACAGATAGGTATAGAGGAACACAAAGGTATGACAAATGGTCATATGCATCTATAAATACATTTTAGCACACATACACACACACAGAAGCAAGCACAATGACCTGCTAATACACAAAAATATATGCAAACACAGTCACATAGACATACACACGCACGCACACAGTTGCAGACGCATATATCATGCAAGCGTCTTCATATATTCACGCAGAAGCCATTACAGTGATTTTATAATCTTCAAATATTAGTTGAGATCGCGCGTCCACTGTAGTCTGCTGTCTACTCCCATCATAGATTTACTACAAGTAGACATTCGGCAATATATTTTCATTCAGCACCGATATACCCTTCTTTGTCGCCTCCCAAGCCTAAGCAGCATCGTAAATGCATCCGGCCTCATTGAATGAATTACAGTATTTTATGGCCAATAAAACGGCCGTGCAGTAAATTTACCAATTCAGCCACTTCTCATTTTATCGCAGCGAGCGACTCTGCTCACATTAAACAAATTCTATTCCTTCCTTTTCTTTTCTTTGTGAAAATCTCTCCGGTCATCTTCCTTCCGCTGATTTATCGGTTTTTGTGAGCGTTCAGTCTATAACTAAAGCGCCTGGTTGTCCTATAATCTGTTTGAACAACTGCACAAATCGTCAACTTGATACTAGTAAAATAAATAGCAAAATTAAATCAAATTGATAAATAAATGAAAAGAACGCCAAAAATATGAAAAGAAGGGAATAATACTTAACAGTAAGTTACAAAGTTCAAAGATAAATGAAAATATTATTAGCAAAATTAAAAACGTTTCATGACAGGAGTAGTCACAGTGACTTTTTTAGTGCCTTGTGGAATTTAGTCACATTCCATTACGTTCTGAGTTCAAATTCCGCTGAAATCAATTTTATTATTGCTTATTCTAGAGTTAGTAATTACCAGTGAAGTAGATGTGTCAATTGAACGAATATGATACGTTAATTATCTTTGATAATGGACTACACTTCCTGAAAATAAGTGGTTATGTACCTATGTTCAAAATAATTAACAAAATGACTTATTTCCATAAAGAAGGTGACTGCTGTATTGTGTCAGTAGATGGCGGAAGACATTCAGATCATAAAAGACGAGTTTGTTTATGATATTGAATATTATACGCATAGGTTTAGATTTCAGTTTTCTTTCCTTTTCTTCCATTTGTTGATTTTGGTGGGAGGGACATTATCTATGCTGTTTGGAGGGTTTCCAAAACCCATCAGTTTGATGCCATTCATGCTCTATTTAAACTGGCAAGTTTAACACATCCATAACAGTCATGAGTGGAAGAATATTCCACAGGGAAGATGCGCAGGTGTGAAAGGCCTGGGTTTTGTAGTTAGTGCTGTGCTGAGGAGGTTGGTTGCACCAAAAGCGAAGAGGTGTAAAGGGAAGGGAGTCGGGGGTGCATGAGAAGCAGTTCCACGGAAAGTTGACGTCATAGCGATATAAAAGACAGGGAGAATAAACGACATACCAGTTGGCCAAAGGCTGGAGCGTATCAATAAATGACTGGATATCGATTCTTTGAGTGGTTCTGGATGTATGTCGATAACACAGTCAAGTAATAGGCTTGATCTCATCAATTTTATATCCAAGACAAACACAATAGTAAGAAATATTTGGCATTGCGTATTCGTTGGAAATGAATATACTATACGTTAATGAATGTTATACGTTAATATATAATAGAGTAATTCAAATCAGATTTACCCTACATACTCTTACTTGATAGCATTAGTTCCAATAATCTACAACGACAAATGCCATAAAAGAAGAATATTATTTTTTCTACACAAAACGATCTTGAGTTTAGTCAAAACAAATCAAACGTTTATGAGCGAATTCAGTTTGCATGGATGTTAAACATATTAGCAAGAGCAACTAATTTTCCTTCACATGATGCGCAGATTTGCAGATATCAAGACGCATTAGATAACGTAGATGTATATACGAAGGTAAGATGGGGAGGTCACGGTTAGAATGTTATTGATATTTGGGTTTTAAATCAGGGAATTCCTGGAGCTAAACATCCTCAGCATCAACAAATCAATAGTTTATATATACATAACGAATATTTGTTACCTGAGAAAAAAATATCGAATTTCTTTTTTAGGAGATAGAGACTTGTATCGTTTCTAACTTTCAAACTTACCCCAAAGCATTAGCGATTTAAATGAAAGTAAAAACTACCGCTGATCACATGCTAAGTAAATACTGATTTCTTGGGTGGGTACAAGCTACTGATTAGAAGATTATAGTTGCAGCCGATTGGATCGATTCGCATGTATTTATAGTTCATATTTTATCGAACTTGACATGAAAAAACATCTACTTCAGTAGTATTTCAACTCAGAATGTCGGTTACCTTAACTAATTATAATCCGGGTGTATAATTCTTTTATCAAGCCTTATGAATATTGCTACACACGCACGTACACACAGATACACAAGCAGACACACGTGTGTGTGTACGTATTTGTGTGTATATGTTTTTGCGTGTTTATGTATGTGTGTGTGTGCGTGTATGTGTATGTGTGTGTACGTATGTTTATATATGTACACACACATGCATAAGTTTTAGTTTCCTATACGTTGCATCAATAACATCCCTCCCAATAAATTCGTTGTGACTTTAGCTACATACGCCGACTGAATTTTCCATTTGATCAGTTACCTTTCGGTTCAGAATTTCAAAGATTCTTAGATTTAATACGTAAATGGAAAGTAACATTTTTTCCTTAACACCGGAGCAATAACTCTGACTGGAAGAATTGAACTCAACAATGCAAGCTAACCCATGATATGACATGGTAGAGTAGTCCCGGGATAAAACTATAAATTATTCCACAGTTTTAAGGTTTGTGAATAAAAAATATATAGATTCTGTCGTTGATATGTAGGTGCCTTTTTTGCTTACATATATTAGATAGGTTTGGAACAGGTATATAAACCATTATCACGCCAACTAGTATTTCTTTTGCCTATGGATTTACATTCCACTCTTTCATATTCATGTGAACTGTACTTGTCAAATACATTGAAGCCAGCTACATAAGAGAATTATGAAAAATGAGAGCAACACTTATTTATCAGCTCTTGTTTCGCAATAAAATTGTCTAAAACAAGCATAAGTTCTGAAAGAAATAGCTGTTGTAACTGATATTAGTACATTCCCGCATGCCTACGCACGCACACACACAAACACACACATACTCACACACGCGCACGCGCACACGCACACACACACACACACACACACACACACAAACACCATATAATATCATACCAAATATCGTATCATGTCATATCAAAAACTGTTAGAGCAAATGCAAAGCCAAACTTAAAGTCATGTGCAATCAGATTCAAGATTAATATCGATTTCCAACAGAAGGACGGAGCGAAACGTCTTGAGCTCTGCATTTTTCTGTTGCTTCCTTTCATTCTTTGCCAGAGGAGATGAACTCGGAAAGATCTGAAATCTGTATGCAAAGATATGTGTCGCAATACTGCAAACAATTTTATCCCGCGCTCTATCGATACTGCCATTATGCAGTTCTATAAGTATCCTATTATTGCAAGATATTTTCTTAGCATCATTTAGTTCCTAGTAACTCGCCTGTTTCATGAATACTAACGATAGCATTTATTCTCAAACAATATTGGGGCATGTAGTTACTTTGTAGTAGCTGTATATATCGAGTAATAAGGAAAACAAAGAGAATTTTACAGTTTTTTCTATGGAGAACAAATTATTTGTTAACATTTTATTTGAGATTCCGTTGACAGAACCCCATAAAACTTAGATAATTGAAGCAAATCAATAACAACAATAACAATAACATGGCAATAACAGTAAACAAAGCTATTTATGTGAAACCATTATGCATGAAATGAAATGCGATGCATGCATCAAAATACTTGTGAAATCAGTAATATTCAAAAGAAACGGTAATTCGTGGAGATTAATAAGTAACTGCAAAACGGGAAAAATGAAGAAGCAATCTAAATATACATATGTACATATATATGTATATACACGTGGGTGCCACACACACACACACGCATGTGTCTATGAACGTTTGTATGTATATATGTGTACACAAACATACACCCGCACACGCTTATATATATATAGAGAGAGAGTAGGAGATAAAAGCATGTACATACATACATGCATACACACATATATACATTTTTGTGTAAGAAAAAGAGAGACCGGAAAAAAGGAAAGAGAAAAGAGAACAATCTCATAAAGGACTTAAAGAAGCGCTGAAAGGGACAAAGAATTTAAAACGAAAATCGGGAACAAAGTAGAAAAGAAAGAGCATAAAATTAAGAAAGAAGAAATACCGATTATAAAGAATCTCTGTAAAAAAAAAATCATAAACAATGTTGTTAATCTGAAGATTATTGGATAGCTAGGAATAATTCCTGAAAGTGTATTCAGATATTTTCTTTGTTGCCAGGAAGTTAGTTACAATTTTAAATGCTTGGGGATATATATATATATATATATATATATATATATATATATATATATATATATATATATATATATATATGTGTGTGTGTGTGTATGTATTCTTATATACACTCATATATATATGCACAAATACATACATACATATATGTATATATATATGTGTGTATATACATACATATATATATATATACATATATATATATATATATATATATATATATATATATATATATATATATATATATATATATATATATATATATATATATATATATATATATATATATATATATATATATGTATGTATGTATGTATGTATGTATGCCGAGTGAAATATATTTATATTAATGCATATAGATATATTTCTATACATATGAACGAACACGCGTTTACATTCATATATACATTCGTACTTTATTATGTACGTTTCATTTCAGCACAAGATTGCGTATGATGGATATATTTATGCGAGCAATTTTGTTTGTTTCTATGTTTGTGTGAATATGTGATAACATTTGGGTATTTATAAACGTATATTTCCGTATATATATGTACATGCTTCGAATGCTGAAGTGAAATTGTAAAGAATATATTCACTCCCTGTAATTTTCTCTTTCCCTCTCATACTTCCTTTCTTTATGGCATACATGTACACTCACTTATGTCTTATGAGTAAACGCACACATGCATGTATACACATATATATGCACACACTCATGCACATCGATACATATGTGTGCCTCTGTGTGTGTGTGTGTGTGTGTGTGTGTGTGTGTGTGTGTGTGTGTGTGTGTGTGTGTGTGTGTGTGTGTGTGTGTGTGTGTGTGTGTGTGTGTTCTGTGTGTGTCAATGGGCAGCTAAATATGATGATAAATGGAATCGAAATGAAGAAAGGAGGGAAGAAATGAGTTCAATTTTCAGAGAATATTTGCCATTGAAAGTAGAATTATGTGTCATAAAGGATAATAATTCCTCAAAAAACTATTGGCTTTCTTTTTAAACGCAAACACTTCATGGCAGGGTTGTGCACGAAACAAAATCGATAGAAACAAACAATGCGATAGAGAAGTAGTACAGTACATGTGCATTAAAAATCCTTGTAGATTGTGAGCAAATAATGTGTTGTTATATTGTGTCAATTTAAAAAAAAAAAAAATTAAATGAATAATATCTAAGTAAATATTTTAAGATGTGAACAGAAACAAGGAAAATAAAATAGTAAGATTAAGAAATACAATACAATGTATAATTCATAATCCGAAGATGACGAAGTTGATACAATGTTATCTCACAGGTTGAGTGGTAGTACTTACACTGCAACAAATGCATGTATATATTGAAAGTATTGTTAATATTGGAGTCTGATGCATAATACGGATTTATGCTGTGAAAAGGGATGTGTAATTGATAACATAGATCGTATCTTTATATTTCTATGTTCTCTGTGCCGCTTTTATTGCCCAAAGCATCATTACAAGCGCTGTCGTGTCGACCGAAGGTTCTGAAGTTAGAAGTGAATGACGCAAACACTGCAATGTGTTTGCATTAATAAGATACATTGTATGTTGAAGCACGTTATCCTTCATCACGATGAGCTGACATGTGATCAAATTACTGACTTTGCGTTGGAATTAGGGACACGATACTTCAAATGAGATACTATTCAAATGAATATCCTTTGTCAGTAACAATAACGCGCGCAATTTACATAGACATTGATTCACTAGTATCTATCAGACTGTAAAAGTCAGACCTTTATTGATAGGTTTGTTGGGCTACAGAACGCAGCATATGGAAGACAAAAACATTTTCATTAGATCTAGAAGTAACAGGAAGTTCATTATGCATGAATATGTATTGAATTAACCATTTCGGATAGATTAATAGGTATTGCACAACGCAAATGACGTGTATTAATTCCTAGATTAAAGGGAAAGTAGTCATTTGCGCGCGCGTCCCCCCCCACTCTCTCTCTCTCTCGCTCTCCCTCTCTCACACACACATGCACACTTAAATATTTCTATATTAAGAAATAATCCCATTATTAAAATAGATTATACTGATTTGAATTATTTAATATAAGCAGCTCCAGAGTGAAATCGTCATCTATGTAACATCATAACATATATGTATCATTGAAAAGCCAGCATTTTCCAGAGAAGTAAATATATTTATTGAGGTGTTGTGCTAAAAACACAATATATTTTAGAGCTAAGTCAAACAAAAGTGCTCTCGAAATGACTGAGAAAGCGACAAACGTTCGTTTTACTGTTTCTGAATATGACATTCTTGTGTCATTTCCGAAAGAGGTAGAATTGGTCAGTTGGTCAGTTTGAAGCATACAGAGACAGCGAATACACGATACACTGATTCGGAATGATGTCCTTTAGGCCGAAAAACTTTTTTATTATGCAAGAATAGCAGCTCTTCAATTATTTATGCACACATACATACATATGTATACATGAATTTAACATCAGAGATGTCTTCCCACGTCCCAAACCTGCAGACTAGAGCTATTTATTATTATTGCAGGTACTTCTTAAACCATAACAAAACATCAAACACTTGTGTTGACAGTGGGTATCCCTGTGTCACACCGTTACGCTCCTTAGTCTGTACGTTTCTCCTGAGAGGGGAAGCATGGACTGAATTCTTTTCTCAATCACAGCCATCTTGAACTGGTTTCATCAGCCATATCAATAACCTTGGTGGATATAGCGCCTAGATATAGCTGGAAAACAGCGGCTGTCGACTTCAATAGGAAATGAAACCACTTGTTATCAAACAAGTCTAGATATTTGGTTTTTAGCTGGTGAAAAATAGCGTGTTTCCTAGCGGAGCACAGTAAGTCTGGCCAAGATTATTGGTTTTGTACTCTTGAAAATCAGAAACACGTTTAGTTGGAATAATATTGACTCTACCTCCTCCAGGATGACGAGCTTGCTCTTCGAGTCCAGTTGCACCTCCCAGTGTGCGCTTGATGGAAAATAGAAACTAGGTCTTCTAACATTGACTACATCTAAGGAATCAGACACCTTTAGATTCAGGTGATAGTGGTGGATGTGTTTTGCTAGCTTTAAGCCTGTATATATATGTGTACGTGTGCGTATGAGTATGTGTTGTGTGTATGTATGTGTGACACAGAGAGAAATAAATACCTTTGTATGTTTGAGTGCATATACACACACACACACACACACACACATATATATATATATATATACATATATATATACGTATATATATATATGTGTGTGTATATATATATATATACACGTATACACACACACATACATATATATATATATATATATATATATATATATATACACAGGTGTATATGTATATATCAAAAATCTATGTGTGTCTGTCTTTTTTCACCCGCCATTGCGTTCAGGCTATTCGGGCTTACCCCGAGTATTAATTTTTTATAAAATGAACGTGTATTTGAAAGCTCATTTAATGTCTGCTATCACTGACTTTCAATATGTATTTGCAGCCAATGACACGGGCTCACAGTTCATTTATTTTAGTTCAGCGTCTGGCGGTCGTCTTAGAGGTGCCCTGTATCAAAAAATATCATTTGTAGCAGACGTTGTCTCGACACCGTTCACACGCGCCTGATTCGGGCTCGAAAGTTACAGCCCGTGTTGTTATTTATAATCGTAAAAATTAAAAGTAATTGAAATTCAATGTCTACTTGAAACAAAAAAATCTATAGGGATTAGGATTTCATAGATTAGGATTTAAATTCTAATCTATGAAAAGTTTCCGCTTTACAATATTCGTAAAGGAACGAAATATTATCCAGCAACTCGGGCTAATACGAACGAGCCTGGTATGTATAAAGACTAACTGGCATATCTTGTCAAGTGTACAGGCGACTGTCAGATCGTTGAGGTGTATTGTACATTCCGCTGTTGCTATTTGATTACTGTTATTCTCTGCGTGTGTGTGAAAATATTGGTTGTGTTTTGTAGGGTTGATTTCTTTTTACCCTTAACCTAGAAATGGAGAAAGAATAACCTAGAAACGGAGAAAGTTAAATATAAAAACCGAACTTAATTATTCAAGAACCTGCTTCGCTGAAACCATGAATTCGTATGTGTGTGTGTGCGTGTGCGTGCGTGTGTGTGTGTGTGTGTGTGTGTGTGTGTTTGTGTGTGTGTGCGTGTGTGTGTGTGCGTGCGTGTGTGTGTGTGTGTGTGTGTTCTTTAAAAGAAATTCCGCACCAGCAGCCGTTTGAAAGAGACAATATCATACACTCCAGCTGAATTAAGTGCCAAGTTTTGAAATAAACGGATTATAGAATAAAGTTAAAATGTTTCACCCGTTTTTAATTGAACGGTAGCTCTGAAACATAAATGTTTCACCGATCGCCATAGATGCCAGAAAATCTTCAATAGACGTTGTTTGAATATTTACTTCTCCCGTGCCTGAAGTGAGAATAATATCTTTTTATGTAACACAACCAAAATGGCCACTCCAGAATGCAACTCCGAAATCTCAGGTACAAACCCACTAGACCATGTAGGTGCGGTTATCTCAGTCTTCAGCGGAAGCAAGATCCGTTTTGCCAAATAACGGGAACGAATGGAGAATTGTATTAGACAGTACGAAAGAGACAATAACAAGATATACCAATTATCAGTATTCTTTTAGACACGTCTAGAAAAGAAAATGTCCAAAGCTACCCAAACATATCTGGAATATGGACAGCAATATATCACACAACAGTATGTAGAGCATCGCTGAGAGATCTAGGCCTTGCATCAAGGGGTCACATAAGTGCAAGATCAGTATGACCACAAAAATACATATCTTTGTTACCGCACCGACCATCTAAAAATGAGTTTTGAGAGGTTTAAAGGATGTATACATCTCAATTGTTTTCTGGTCTCGAACTACAAGACGCCTCAGTCACAAGATTAGAGACACAGTTTAACACAACTTACATTTCTCTCTATTCAACTGCCCCCGCAAGATGTAGTTTTTCTTTGTAATATGCAAGCACACATTAAAATACCCTTCTTTTAACACGTTAAGTAGACATAACCTAGCTTCCATGTGGGAATTATCCATATTTCTCATAATTTTTTTCTTAAAGATTTTCAGCATTTATTCTTGCATGTTTTCTTGGATATCTTCGTAGTTCCTCGTAGAGCAGTTACATTATTCAAGCCTGAACGATTGCCGAATGGTGTACGATAGACTTTCAAATACATAGATTCCAGCACTACGCGCGCATGCAGAAATGAAGTAGCTTCCATATAAAGCCTGTATTCGTTAGATGGTATTTATCTCGCATTCAATTAAATGCGTTTTTGTTGATCTTATCAATAAGCGAGTAGTACACAATATATGAATGTGTATGTGTGTGAATGTATGCGTGCGCGTGTGTGTTTAGATATGTATGCATAACGTATGCATGTATGATTTTGTGCACGTATGTATGTATATATATGGGTGTGTGCATGTGTGTATGATTTGTGCATGGATGCGGGCACATTACTCCGATTTATAGCGCCATAGGACTTCGAATCGGTGAGAAAGTCGAGGAATCGTTATGCTTCTAACAAAGATATTTGCGACATATAAAATATATAAATAAAGTAATTGCATGACATTAGTGCGCAACACTATTTTAGTTCAAAATCTAAATAAATGCTTTCGTGCATAACATGAAAGAACAGGATCACCGGTCATTTGTAAGACCAATCAACGAGTAATGCTGTGATCAAATTAGCTCAGTCCTCTAATTGAAATCGATTTTGAAGTTGAACTGAACTATAACTAAATTCGTTAGTGCCAGTTAGCTGAATTTCCATTGCAAATGACAATCACATAAATACTGCTTTGTATCACTTTTTGTGAAAGGAAAATACCTAATTATTTGAAACTATATGTGTATAATTTTACTCGCTTGCAAATACACGTAGGCTTACGTTTATGTTTATGTGCTAATCTTGAATATTCTCACAAATGTGTTTGTGTATGCATGTAAATTTCCGCACGTATAGCTTCAGATACTCAGGCATTAAATATGCGCGCTGAGCGTACGCACACACACTCATGATTTCTAATGATTATGCATCTACACGTATCTTACCTTCTGCAAATAGCCTCTATACATGTATATACGCAAACAATCACATATGTAGAATCACGGACATGTATATTAGTAGGTACAGACATTAATCCTTGAGCAATCGCTGTTCAAACAGAATGATACGTATTTGGTGCGCATGAAATAGTTTGCG
This sequence comes from Octopus bimaculoides, assembly GCF_046866305.1. Classification (NCBI taxonomy): domain Eukaryota; kingdom Metazoa; phylum Mollusca; class Cephalopoda; order Octopoda; family Octopodidae; genus Octopus; species Octopus bimaculoides. The sequence goes on from NC_142931.1 coordinate 33,358,899, forward strand.
TACAGCAAATAAAAAATAAAAATAAAATAAAAAAATAAGACAAGAACGAAAAGGAGAAACAAGCATAAATTTACTCAAATTCATTGACAGTAGGAAATATTTTTACGTTAAGCATAATCAATATTCATATGTATGAATGTATGTATGTATATATGTAGATAAACAGAAAGATAGTTATGTTTATATATATATATATATATATATATATATATATATATACAGAGAGAGAGAGAGAGAGAGAGAGAGAGAGAGAGAGAGAGAGAGAGAGAGAGAGAGAGAGAGATTTACGTGTACAGTAGCGTGCAAAATCTTCGAACACTTTAAACTATTCTAAATTTCTACTAATTGTCAAATTATAAATAAATGTTTCGGATTGCGTTTTTTTACAGATGAAACATCGGCCCTGTTGGAGTCATTGCCATACCCAATCATTATATTTTGTAGTAGGGGTTCTGAATGAGAGAGGAAGATGCGAGACGACAACCAAAAATGGCCGTGCAAAAGTTTTGGGCCACTTCACATAAACCAATGAAGATACAGTATTTTAAAGCAAAAAAATGTGTATCAATGAAAATTGATTATATAATGTTCTCTTATATAAATTACAGTAGATTGTTAATATTTCGCGTGGCTTCCATTAGTTGAATAATTGCTTCAATGCGCCTGGGAAGATGTGCGTACACATCTTTCACCGTCTTCACAGGTATGAGATGACATTCTCTGTGGCCGAGCGCTCACCACTCTTCAAAATTGCGTGAGTTCTTCTGAGGAAATTCTCTCTTTAGTTCTGTCCACATTTTCTCGATGATATTTAAGTCAGGGTTCTGAGCCAACCAATCTTTCAATACGGTAACGTCTTGATCAGCTAAACTGTCTAATAAGCGAGAGTTTGTCAGAAGGCCTCCAGGAAAGCGAACCGATCCACGTATATTTGTTTCAGTCATTAAACAGTTCTTGTAGAAGAAACAGACCTTAAAGAGTTCTAGGAGAAAAACCAAACCTCAGGATTTATTCTTTGTAAGCCTAGTGCTTATTCTACCGGCCTCTTTGGTGTGAGGAGAGATGCTTGTCAAGGCTACCAAAGGCACTAGTAGACTTGCTGATTCTATACAAAATTTCATCAGGACCAGTAGTGCTCAAAGTACTTCCTAAATAAATGGATTTAGTTAAAACTGCTAACATTTGACAATACGCAAATATACAAGGTTCCACAAAGTTTAGATGTATGTATGTTTTTATGTATGTACGTACATACATACATACATACATACATACATATATAAATACATACATACATACACACACATGCATATGAATATACACAATGGTTGACGTAAGTAAAAAAAAAAAGAAGTGATATATTAAGACAATGTGACTATGATATTCCGATAATATTCCTGGATACTGTCAGTTTAAGCAAGCAAGAAAGGATAGTTTGATAACGCATCAAAGCTAACATCGACATGTAATAAGGATTTGGCGATTACAGTGATAGTTTCGTTCACAGCTACCATTTTACTTTAAGTTACATCGTATTTGCTCCTGTCATTTTAAAATAACTTTCTCACAACTATACAGATGCCGTTTCCCATGAATAATCAATATTATGGGTATTGTCATTCTTCCCTACCAACTGAATTGCTTGTTGTCAAAGAACATGAGACCTCTCAATTTGATTTCGTTATTAATGAGATTATACTAGCTTTAGGCGGTGGTCTTCTATCGTCTCATATTCATTACATGTCATTCTACGCAACGTCTAAAATCAGTTATAATGGGGATGGAGCATATGTGAGCGTATTACTAAACATTTGTGGCAGAGAAAGGTTGACTGCTTAAAAGGCTCATACGAACATATGAAAGTTTTTAGAGAATGCAAATAATATAGCCGAGAAGTAATGGTATCCATTCTTACTAATATTCTGACTATTCAAACATCATAAATAAGACAAAATACTAGTACACATCTTGGTGATGATCGTGGGGGCGGTGGCAACAGCAGCAGTAGTAGTGGTAGTAGTAGTAGTAGTAGTAGTAGTAGTAGTAGTAGTAGTAGTAGTAGTAGTAGTCAAAACAACAGTTGTAGCAACAGCAATGAAAGTACGGAGTATGATAACCTTTAGTTTTACAAAGCTACCAACACCATTTCTCTAATTTCGTACAATAGATAATGCTGACACTTTCTTATTTTATGGTCTTAAAGTATTTCTGTTTTGGTGATAGTCTGTGGTCAGCTAATGATATTAAATTGATATAGACTATAGAGTAGGAGTCGAACTGATATAATCGTTAGCACGCAGGGCAAAATTCTTAGTGGTATTTCGTCAGTATTTATGTTCTGAATCAACTGTGCCTTTCATCCTTTCGAGGTCGATGACATCAGCACCATTTGAACAAAGGGGTCGATGTAATCGCCTTATCTCTACTCTGAAATTACTGACCTTATGCCAAAATTTGAAATTAATATAGAGTACAAAGTTAGAGTCCAAGTGTTTTCCTCCATACTGAGACTTCGAAACTTTAAAGAATGCTTGCAGACCAAAAACAGCGAAAATATCAAAAGTAAAACATACAACATTGAAATTATAGACACTGAGCATTTAAATCAGGAATATAAAATTAGTAACTGCAAACATAAAGAATAATGAACTGCAGCAAAATAAAACAGCAGTTTACTTGCAGAACACAGTTCAACTGAGTATATGGAAAATAATTTAAAATAGTGAATTCTTGAAATGCTAGGCACGAAAATAGTGATTCGACAGTACTTCCTACAATCCAAGAAAGATTCTCACTCAGATAAAAATTGATGATGAAATCTCGCCAGCAATTACAAATGCGAGCCTATTAATTGCAACGTTAATGAAGACGGATGCAATCCTCTATACTTCCAGTATAGATCAAACAATCTGTCCAACAGTTACAATAGCAAGATAGGATACACTACACTATCAGAATTATTCATATAGGAATACTTAAAAAAAACAAACAACGGTAAGTGATAACACAAAATAATTCATTTCTCAATCTATAAAAAATTAAAGAATGCCTGAAAGAAGACATTCTCTCTGGAGCTCGACCAGTTTAACTTAATTTAAAGCTACGATGAAGTTGAGAATGAAACAACCTCTACCGTAAGCAAATGATTCGATGAAAATCTGTGAAAAGCCCAACATAATTATATGATGCGCTAAATGCTATAACTGTAAACGCATATTTTAAAGGGTCTCGTGAGAACATTCACTCTTCTCCAAACCATTGATCTGTCCACCAGTCATTTAATTTTCTCCCATCTATGAACGTTCGTACAGGTGTGCAAATAGGCATTAATATGCATTTTATCTACTCATTGCAGCTACTTATGCCTTGTCTTCTTTATTTTTCTTCGTCTTTTTTTCATCGAGTCCTAATAACGTTTTCGTCTAGTTACCTGATTAGTGCTTTTACCTCTTCCTCGAAAACATTCATGTCCAACAAACCTATTATCTCAATGTTAATATACACATTTAAACAATGATTTCTCTCCGTTGAATGTATTTTCTAGAAACAGCAAAATTTGTTCTCAATGTAAACACATTACTTAATGACTTTTATATTCAGTTACTCTGATTATTATTCCCATAAAGAATAGTGGTTTTCAGAATGATATAAAAATATTGATACCTACATGATGAGAATCTCGAGAATAATATTCATAATTTATATCCAAAGTAAAAAACACATTTAGTGTCCATCAATGTTTCTTTCTTTTATAGTTGTCCGAAAGCCTGGTAGCAGCTCTTCCACACTTTTACAAGTTATATATTTAATCTTACTCAGTAGCCAGACCTCCTAATCATTCAAGGTACAGAGGAGGTACGGTTTACTCACTCATCACCAAATCGTCGGGCAGCATGTTTAGTTTTCCACATTGCTAATAGCAGGTAAATGCCTGAGATGACCAAAATACACATAAACAACATGTAGGAATATCCCTGTGTGTTGTGTACTTATATTAAACTTGGATGAAATGCGTCTAAACACATTGTTACATTCACATCAGAGAGAATAAGTAAGACGCTTCTCGAACAAGAGAATCGATGTCGCTAAGGCACGATCATACATTACTAAAAATGATGTTGAGAGATTGTTATATTTGGGTATGGTTATCTTTTGCCAATTTAACACACGCATTATTTATTTGGTCATCGGCTTATTATTATTATTATTATTACAATTAGATTACATTGACCCCAGTATTTCACTACTACTTATTTCATGGACCCCGAATGGATGAAAGGCAAAGTGAACCTCGGCAGAATTTGAACTCAGAACGTAAAGACCAACCAAATGCCTCTAAACATTTTTCCCGACGTGCTAACGATTCTGTCAGCTCACCGATATTATAAAAGTAATAATAATGATAATAATCATTTCTGATATAAGCGCAAGGCCTGAAATCTTGCGGGGAGAGGACTAGTCGATTACATCGACCTCAGTGTTTCACTGATACTTAATTTATCGACTCCGAAAGGATGAAAGGCAAAGTGAATCTCGGCGGAATTTGAACTCAGAGCGAAAGGATCGGTGAAATGCCGCTAGACATTTTTCCCAACGCGCTAACGATTCTGCCAGCTCACCGTCTCAATAATAATAATAATAATAATAATAATAATAATAATAATAATAATAATAATAATAATAATAATAATAATAATAATAATAATCATTATTATTATTATTATTATTATTATTATATTATTATTATTATTATTATTATTATTATTATTATTATTATTATTATCATTGTCATTATTATTATTATTATTCAGTAGTTTTATTTTTATAACGTGCTTTCACTTCACTACCGAGCGCAGCTCTGTGCGCCTTGGGTATGTGCTGTTGTTTGCTGTGGTGCTCTTATGTTTACTGTATTGAAAGTGTTTTGCGTAGAATGTGTGCAGTGCCCAGTAGTGCAATTTTCTGTATGTTATATATATTTGTAAGTCCTGGTGTTTTTGTTATGTATTTGTCTGAATATTTTTTTATTATACCTAAGGCACCTACTATGATAGGAATTGTTTCTGTTTTTAGATTCCACATTCGAGTTATCTCTATTTCCAGGTCTTTGTATTTTGAAAGTTTTTCCATTTCTTTTAGAGAAACGTTGTCATCTGCTGGTATTGAAACATCAATTAGAAGGCATTTTTTTCCTTCATGATCTTTGACAACTATATCTGGTCTATTTGCCTTAATTTCTCTATCTGTGTGTATTGGCATATCCCAGAGTATGGTTGCTTTCTCGTTTTCTGTGACCTTTTCTGGCGTGTGTTTATACCATCTTTTTTCTGTTGTTATTCCATAATGTTGGCATAGCTTCCAGTGTATATAGGTCCCAGCACTGTCGTGTCTGTATTATAATTATTAATATTATTATTATTATTATTATTATTATTATTATTATTATTATTATTATTATTATTATTATTATTATTAATATTATTATTATTTCATTTATTAGCCACTAGGGCCGACATATAGAGGACGATACAGTAGACATGAACAGTGGGTATTTTACACAGAAACAACGAGTACACAATTAAAGCAGTAACATGATATCCAACAAAATAATATAGCAATGAAAGTTCCCCACGAGCTGGGGGGGGGGAGTAACCACCTAAAGTTGGCTCAGGTACGCCACCAATCCTCCAATCCTGACACTTCGAGGGCATCTGGGAAACACACATCTCCCTCTCAAATTCACTAGCCTACAGCGCATTATTAGAGTAGGTCACACGTGCCATTTTCGCTACATTCACATACATATATACATATGTATACATATAAATCTCTCTCTCTCTCTCTCTCTCTCTCTCTCTCTCTCTCTCTCTCTCTCTCTCTCTCTCGCTCTCTCTCTCACTATATCTATATATATATATATATATATATACATACATATGTGCCTGTGGGCAGATGTATATACTCATATATGCTTGCACATACATATATATATATATATATATATATATATATATATATATATATATATACATATGTGCATATGGGCTGATGTATATACTCATATATGCTTGCATATATATATAATTGTTTCATTATTAATAGTGAAACGATTAATCTGAACGTATGTTACATTACAACTGAGATGTTATTGCTTCTTTTTGACACCTAATACTGACATAATGTAAAAGATAAGAGTTTTCTCCAGGCTTACATTAAGTAGGATGTTGAAAATCTGTTTGGCTCATGATATTGCATAGACCCTAAGTAAGGCACGTGTAAAATCTGAATGAAATTGGTTTGGTACTTCTCGAGTTTTAGTGATGCACACATACAGACCGACAGAAAGACAGACACACATTCTCAGTTTCATTTATGTAGATTAGTTGAGGTACACCTATCAGATTTCGAACATAACGTAGGGGAAATTAACATAACGTTTATATCAAGCGACTCTTTTTCAATGTATAGTAATGTGTGCAGGTGTTTGTGTGGTGAGTTGTGGTGGTTGGCTGTCTCTGTATGTGCATGTGTGTGTGGGTGTATGTGTGTGCGCGTATATATATATATATATATATATATATATATAGAGTTATTAATATTTCTAAGTCTCTCTAAAGGAGACTACGGCAGCGGTACTGGAAATTAATAGTTATCGCCAAGCCAACATGGCAGTCCCAAATTCACGGCAGCTTTCGTCCTAATTTTGGGACTGCCATGTTGGCTTGGCGATAACTATATATATATATATATATATATATATATATATATATATATATATATATGTAGAGAGAGAGAGAGAGAGAGAGAGAGAGAGAGAGAGAGAGGAAGAGAGAGAGATATATTGATACATATGACTATTTGCATACATGTTTTGTATGCTATATATAAAGTATTTTCAGGCGATGCTAAAAATTAATCTAACTATGTAGGTTCATAATGTTTTCTACTAATACGTGAAGAGCATCCGAATATTTGCGCATGTTCATATATTGTCGTCAGATTAGTGAATTATAGCACGAAATGTTACATAGTCCTAAAAGAAAACCAAAGGCTGAAGCAATTTTGAAAATACATACATAGGCGCAGGAGTGGCTGTGTGGTAAATAGCTTGCTTACCAACCACATGGCTCCGGGTTCAGTCTCACTGTGTGGCACCTTAGGCAAGTGTCTTCCACTATAGCCTCGGACCAACCAAAGCCTTGTGAGTGGATTTGGTAGACGGAAACTGAAAGAAGCCCGTCGTATGT
>NC_142931.1:33373645-33406145 GCF_046866305.1 Octopus bimaculoides
ATATATATATATATATATATATATATATATATATATATATATATATACATATATATATATATATATAAATATATATATATATATATATATATATATATATATATATATATATATAAGCAATGTTAATTCTCTAAATGAAGTATTAACAGTAACTGCACGATAAAGTGAAGTATATTGACACTTAAGTGTGGCTGACCCCTGGGGGTGGATGTTACTGTTGCTTTTAGCCCCAGGAGGACATATATATATATATATATATATATATATATATATATATATAGCAGCACTCCGTCGGTTACCACAAGGGTGCCAGCTGATACAATCAACGGAACAGCTTGTTACTGAAATTAACGCGCAAGTGGCTGAACACTCCATAGACACGAGTACCGTTAACGTAGTTCTCAGGGAGATTCAGCGTGACACAGAGTGTGACAAGGTACTACCCATTTTTGTAAACTGAGTGGACTGCAGCAATCTGAAATGAAATGCCTTGCTCAAGGACACAACGCGTCACCGGGGCTCGATCTCACGACCTTACGATCGTGAGTCAAATGCCCTAACTACTAAACCACGCACTTTCACACACACACACACACACACACACATACACACACACACACACACACACACATGCACACACACACACACGCACAATCACACACATATTTATAAATACATATATATATATATATATATATATATATATATATATATATATATATCCGAGGGGCACTTCCGTCGAAGACGTTGTTTGAGCATTCAGCATTTTGCCAAACGACCCGCATTAATAATTTGTTTATTGTGATCAAATGATTGTGCCACACATTAGCTCAGTCCTTCCATCAAATCGATGGTGTCTCAACAGTTGCACGGTGTACCATCCGTTAGGCATCGAAGGGATCACAAAATAATGTGAGATGAACTGTCTAGTAATAGTGGTTGTGGGGCTGGCATTTCTTTCTCAGGCCAATATTCAGTCTATTTTCAAGATGGCGAACTGGCAGAATTCGTTACCTCACCGTACAGCATTCTTAGCTGCACTTCGTTTCTCTTTAAGTTCCAGGTTGAAATTCTGCCTAGGTTGAATTTGCCTTTTCTCCTTTTGAGTTCTATAAAAGAAGTACTAGTTGTGAACTGAGGTCGGTGTAATCGAGTGAAACTCTTCCTCGAAACTGCTGGCCTCGTGCTAAAGTTTGAAATTATTATTTTATTTTCTTCCGGTTTTAGATTCTGAGTTTGAATGTCGCCAAGGTCGAGTTTCTGGGTCATCGTTTTCGGGATCGATAAAATAGGAACCATTTGAGCAGTGGGGTCAGTGTAAACAAACTAGTCTTTCCACCAAAATTCATATAATAGGAAGACTTATTAATTCCTTTGTCGTTATAAATACCACTGATAATATGATATATCACAGGTACACGGATATTCAAATAGTAATATTGAGAGGTATTCGAGATAAAGAGTGAAGTTTAACACGGTGGATCAACCCGCTAAAAATAGTTGCCAGACTTCTGTACATCAGTAAATAAGTTTTAAATAAAAAAAACAACACTTTGGGCAATGTTGTCTTAGATAAAATGTGTGTGAAAAAAGAAAAGGACTGGCTACCACTGCGACGCATTTAATTATAGTTTTTCATTATCAAAGTTGGTATTGGCCAACCCCAAAACAATACTTTTAATAGAAATACTTTTGGCACAAGACCGGAAATTTTGAGGAGTGGAGTATAGCCGAAGACCTCGACTCAACTAGGTGAGTTTTACTTATTTTGTCGATCAACAATGTGTGACAGGAGATGAAGACGTCGGAGGAATTGAACTCAGAACTTAAAGAACAAGAAAATTTTCGTTTAACATTGTGTCGAATGCTTCTGCCTGTTCGCCAATTTAGTACTGTTATTTATTTGAAATAGCTGAGGCTTGCTTTTTGCCAGAGTCCAGCTCCTTATTCATTGGAAGAATACCGATTATTAAAAACATCGAAAGAATATACAATTGTTTGCGCCCGCGAGCACGCACGCACGCACGCACGTATGCACACACACACACACACACGCACACACACACACACACACACACACACACACACACACACACATTGGAATAAAATAAGCATGGAGGTTTGGAAGTTATGAGTAAAAATCTTGAATTCAATGAGACATTAAATATTTAAATATTTTGAGTAACGGCAAAATTAAAGCCTCTGGTAAAATCCACAGAATAATATGTAAAATATAAACACCTTATTTAAAGACTTAGACAAACAATCGTTTTAAAAACCCCAGGGTTACATCTCTTTAAGAGGTTTTCCCAGCAAGTGATCGTAGGAAAACAACTTACTACTGTATATGTAATTGATTCGGAGCAGGTCAACAGTGGCGATCCGCAAGTGGTATTTCATGAATTTTACTTAGAAACAAATAATTCTCTAGAGTACGAAAAATTAATTCCATAAAACATAAATACCGCAAGAGATATCATCTGTTTGTGTTGTGAAAAAATAATATTAATACCTACGAGAGGAGTATATAGTTATAGAACACTTCACCGAGATTGTAGCTAAGAAATATATATTGCGCCTGACAACTAAATAATTCATTTGATTTTGGAGCTACGTAGGGGTTTTAGGAGTTTGTGGAAAGAGACAAATTATTCCTTTATTAAATCAAATTGGCAAAATGACAATTTTCTTTTCGTTAGCACACATATTATTGCACACACAAAACTCAAGCAAACCCACAAACACATATATATATACATATACATTTAATGTGTCTGTGTATATATATATATATATATATATATATATATATATATATATATATATATATATATATATATATATATATATGTATATATATATATATATATATATATATACGGACACATGCACATATATTATATATTATGAGGTTTTTATATACTAAAATCTATATTAGAAGACAAAAATGCTTTTGAGATTTGGCCCCGTAAATGCAAAAAAATCTATTTAAAAGATATCAATTTCTAAGTTTTTGCTTTTTACATTTCTGTATTTTCACTTCGATGAAAGAAAACTCTCTCTCTCTCTCTCTCTCTCTCTCTCTCTCTCGCTCTCTCTCTCTCTCTCTCTCTCTGTATATATATATATATATATATATATATATATATATATATATATTTGCTTGTCTTCGGAATACGTACGCATATATACACACATGCACGCCCACATATGTCCACATTTGCTTATTTCCTTTCTCTTATGGCACATCTATAATTTCGATAATTTTATATTAAGTTTCTACTACTTTTCGATATTAAAATTTTATGATTTGTATTGATATCACCCTGCTGTGTTAATGTATTTCGTGTATATATTTTAAGATATGATGGCATTGTTTTGTGTCATGTCGTATAATATTGATTATGAATAAGCAGAAGTTTGCTGTTCATGTGTGCGCGACCGAATCTCTAATGTGTCGCTGTAGGTAGGTTATAGTGCGCACTTGTATTTTTAGTAGTTTCTGAATGTAAAAGTGTACGTGAAGGTGTAGGTATTTTATAACCAGTTGGATGTTTGTGTAAGTTTAAAAATAATATCGAGACAACGTGGCCACAGTCCAATGACTGAAACAAGTAATAGATAATAGATACTACTTGTGTACTTAGAGTAGCAATATACAAGCGTACATGTGATTATATACCTATATGCACACACACCGCACACACACATGCATACACATACGTATGTACATATGTATGTATGTATGTATGTTTGCATGTATGTATGTATGTATGTATGTATGTACGTATATATGTACACTCACTTTCAGACAAGAAAATATGCAGAAAAAAAAAAAAAAAGAATGAAGATCGATACTAAACATAAAATTAAAAGAATATTCATTTGAAACAGCAAAATAACTTTCTCTACGACAAAGACGAATTCAATGTTTCGATCAAAATCATTTGTCACCAGCATCAAAATATTGAACTGGTATTGAAGGAAAAGGACAGTATGTCAGTTAAATGAGTCAAAGAGAAGACATATCTAAGAAAGAAGGAAACGCTAGTGTCAATGTCGCTTTAGGTGGGATTCACATCTTTTCCTGGAGTGTCACTTATTTGCTTTTTATAATGTCCATACCTGTCACTTAAATTTTGTTCATATAATATATTTAACTGGTGGGGTATTTTATCCTTAAATCTGTTGGTAAAGAAGAAAAGTTAACCCAAAACTTTGCAGGATTGATACATAAGACATTTGGTTTTCAGATGGATACGTATGACATTTGGTTTTTAGCAGTTTGATTCTCCAAAACACCATAGAAAGTTGCAATAATTGCTTCGTACTGAATATTTAAATGATTAGTCAATAGTTTAATACAAGATAAACAAAATATAGTAATGATCAACTAAGTTACAGAAGAGGTGATAAGACACAAATTAGGTCTTGTTAGTAGATGTAGTCAGTGGAAGATTCTTTTATGTTATCTGTCAATAGCAGAACGACAATTTTTTTTAGCGAGAGGAGAATGTAAATAGACCTGTTACTGTTTTTTTCAAATTTTACTCTCAGAATTAGAGAAGCAAATAGAAATCTTCCTACCACCTTTTATGTGTGTGTATGTGAGTACACACACGCACACACACACACACATATATACACACACACACACAAACATATATGCATATATAGATAAATAGATATAGGTATATTGGCCTAACTTACAAGCAAACACATGCGTATACGTATATACATACATGTCTTTTAGTTTTTATCTTTTAGTGTAGCCATGCTGGGGCAACGCATGGAACATTTTGTTTTAGTTGATCAACCCCACTACTTCTTTTTGTTAAGCTTGGTGCTTATTCTATCGGTCTCTTGTGTCGTAAATGCACCAACACACCAACACGGAGACCTAAACACACCAGCACCGGTTGTCAAGCTCTGGTGGAAGACAAACACAGACACAGACACACACAATATACACACACACATATATATAAGCGATAGGTATGTTTCTAGTAACACATTGATAAAGCAAGTTTACTGCTTATGGTTTCCTCATGTCAGCCGCGGTAATTTCGCAATTGTCGCTGGATATACCCTAGGAATTCCTCAGGGTACGTATAAAACAAATGACAGCGACGGAAAATGGAATACACGGGAACATTTATTGCTCACAACAATCGTTTCGACACATCCTACATAGATCCCTCGTGCGTGGGCGTGATGCATCCCTCGGTGCCGAAGAACCAGACCTAGTTGTATAGTCTCATATCCGCCAGGCATCGATGCAGGATGTGTCGAAACGAACGTTGTGAGCAATAAAGTTTCCCGTGTATTCCATCTTCCGTCTATCATTTGTTATATATATATATATATATATGTATGTGTGTGTGTGTATTCACGACGGGCTTCTTTCAGTTTTCGTCTACCAAATCTACTCACAAGGCTTTGGTCGGCCCTAGGATATATTAGAAGCTCAAGATGCCACACATTGGGACTGAACTCGGAATTATGCCGTCGGGAAGCGAGCCTCTTACCTCGCAACCACACACATATGTGTCATTGCGCACGTGTGTACGCACAAAAACAGAGTATTCATTTTGTATCGCTGAACCACCACCTACACACTGAATTAGCGTGTTAATTGTTCGACATCCCACATGCTCGACAGTTTAATGAAATCCTTAGAGAAAGAATAAGTGTGACACAGAGTATGACAGATGTATAGTTTTGAAATTGCATGTAAAATCCACCTGAAATACCTGGGCTGAATTTCTGTTCAAAAAGTTAAATTCACGGCGTATCGTTACATACAATGTAATAGAAAAGATGTTTACTCTAAATATCACACCTTATAATGAAACTCAGGAACACATGATTGCCCAAAAGAAGTATGAACAATGTGCTAATGCTTCGTTCTTCTCTCTGTATGTATGCATGTATGCATATATATAAAGTTGGATATGAGCATTATTGTATGTATGCGTGTGTATTCTTCTTGCAGTAAAAATCTATTTAAAATATAGATATATTATCCAACAACTATATTATATATCAAACTGAAATAAGCCCAATATATATTTCTAAGAATATTTTGTGTACTGTATAATACGTTCTTGCGGTTCTTTGTATTAACTGCATTGACAAACAGCGGGAAAAACGTGGTAATAGTTTGTCTTATGTAAGAGATTGAGTTATGAAGTTTATAATATTAAATTTTACACTAAATATATATACGATAGCTCTTGCTGTCTGAAATGCATTCAGTGATTTTGTGTTGATGAGGAGGTTTACAAATGTGAGGCTTTTATAATATATATTAACTATTACGTGTTGTCGAAAAACATTCCATGTATTGTTTTAGCATTTTTTAATGACGTATTTGTCTATTGTTCAGCGGGTATATATTTGATTCATTTACTATGCTTTATGTATCTCTTGTGTAATTTCATTTTTGGCTGCATCTGCCGTATATGTGGGTGAATTATATTCTGCTATTGTTGATGTGACTGAGAACTAAACCGTCAATGGGATAATGTTTTTAGGAACGCTATTGTTCCAAACTAAACATAAAAATCTAATAAGGAAATATGCAAGATTCTGATATGATTAAACTTGAACATTCGTGTCTTTTCTACAATACAAGCTCATGAGAACACCCCCGCACTGGCACACACTAATACTTACATACACACACCCACGCGCGCGTACACACACAGATATATATATATATATATATATATATATATATATATATATATATATATATATATATATATATATATATATATATATATATATATATGTGTGTGTGTGTGTGTGTGTGTGTGTGCATGTGTGTGTGTGTGTGTGTATGTATGTGTGTGTGCGTGCATGCATGTATGTATGTATGGTTATGTTGGTGCCTGTATATCTTCATTGTGTATTTGATCAGCCTTGTACGAGTGATGAGATCGTGTAATTTCCCTATACATGTCTACATTCATATATGTTTATATGTGTGTGAGTGACTATGTGAGTATTATATTTGAATGTCTGCGCGCAGGCGTAGTTGTATACGTGAAATTACTTGAAAATTGAGGTTCAATTTTTTTGTGAATGAAGAAATGATTATAATATCTGCTACTAAATTGTTATAAATATACAACAAGATGCTGATCAAAAAATTTATGTTAACCGAATTTAAAATGATACGAAATAGTAAAATCCACGCTTATCTACAAATCTAGTTCAAAAATAATCCTTACTACATTTAAGACATGATTAATGACAACTGTTAACATAGACCATTGAATTTGACTTCTCAGTATCTATCTTTTTACCCATATTTCCATAGAAGCTGGAATGCTGCGCACTATTCAAGATTTATCTATGTTCCTTAGGGAACCTAAGATGAACCACATTCTACAAACACACAAATTTATCAAAGGTAAAAAAAAACCCTGAATGTCTACAAAGATCTTTGACAAAAGCGAACTAATACCAGAAGAAGTGGGCGACTAAACTACTGGAAGGTTCGGAATTCCATTTCAAACAAGGACAGGGAATCGCAATTAAGAATGAATTCACTTATACCACCGAAAATGTTATTTATGCAATAACGACAGATATTTGTCCTCTTCCTGTTTGTTGTTAAAACAACGTTTCGGCTGATATACCCTCCAGCCTTCATCCAGCTTCCAGCCTTCATCAGGTGTGCGCGCGCAATTATGTATATATGTAAATAGGCATGTATGTGTGTGCATGCAATGGAGCGTGGCTTAGTGATTAGAGCATTTGGCTCACGAAGTGAGTTCGATTCTCATCAGTGAGTTGTGTCCTTGAAAATGACATTTTATTCACTTTGCACCAGTCCACTGAGCTAGCAAATGTCAATTGCATCTGTAGTTCAAAGGGTCATCCTTATATTACATTCTATGTCGTGCTGAATAACACTGAGAACTACGTTAAGGGTACGTATGTCTGCGAAGTGCTCAACCACTTACGAGTTAATTTGATGATCAGACTGTTCCGTTGATCGGATAATCTAGAATAACCGTTGCCAATAGCTAACGGAGTGCTGGTAATATACATGATAAATAGGCATATAGAAAGTTATATATATATATATATATATATATATATATATATATATATATATATATATATATATATATATATGAATGAATGAATGCATACATACATATGTATATATTACTGTATTTCGCGATAGTCTTTATTTTCGCCAAATAAACACACGCACTTATATTTTCTTTCGCTCGTTTATTACAGTTCTGATTTTATTATTTTAACTCATGTCCATTGTCCGGAAATCTTTCGTCACGCATCTGACACCTCTTCAGTGACACTTTTCGTTTCTGTGTGTGTTCTTGTTCCACTTACACCATTCTTCAACTTTCTCTATATTTTGCTGTTCTAAGGTGTATATCCTTATGTTCGCATGCGTTTGTGTCCTTGTTTGTGTGTGAGTGTGTGTGTGTGTGTGTGCGTGTGTGTGAATGTGTGTTAGTTTACGTGTGTGTAATAGTCTTTAGCAGAAGTGTGGCCTTCACCTCAGCAGCCCCATCAACCCTAACCCTCACCCTATTGTTACGAAAGGAACAGTAACACCCACCACCACACGAATAACAACGACAGCGGCAGCGGCGGTGACTACGATGGCAATAACAACACAAACAACCACGATGAAAACACTGTGGGCGAGCAGAGGTACACAGAGGAATACAGGAACTGTACCATATTTTAGGGTCTTAGGACAGCAGGAACACAATTAGATGAGAGGATGGGGCTGCTGAGGGGAAAGCCACACTGCTGTTAAAAACTATGACACACACAAGCATACGCACACAGACACACACACACACGCACACGCACGCACTCCCCCCCACACACAAACTAGGATACAAAGTGCACGTTAATTTCATGAGCAAGCTGTTCCGCTGATCGTATCAGCAGGGACCATCGTCGTCGTAACCGACGGAGTGCTTCTATATATGTGTGTGTATGTGTGTGTGTATGTGTGTGTGTGTGTGTGTGTGTGTGTGTATGTATGTATATATATATATATATATATATATATATATATATATATATATATATATATATATATATATATATACACAAACACATGCATGTGTATATATATATAAACCTGTATACTGACTGCACCATGAGAAACTCGACCAATAGCGTCTGTCTTTCAGCACAAACAGGAGAAACATTCTAAATAAGATCAACAAGTACACAAACTTTCTGACCAGCTAAAACTTAGTGCCCGCTTACAATCGTTTGTGATCCCTTGAAAATTCCATTAAAATATAAATGACTCACTGAAGTACAAAGTTTTAGAAACTGGACTAAATTTTGAACTTTAGATTTGTCATTCTCAAAGCGAAGGATGAAACCCAAAATGAATTAAAATTAATGACACACGCTAGCGAATAACTCCTTCTACACACATTATTTTGTGAAACCCCATTAAACAACCTCATGACTGAAGCTGACACACTAAAATATACACACCTGTATATACGCATGTATAAATTCTGAAGAATGGCCCCTAATGTAATCAATAAAACTTTATTCCTGATACCTCTCTCTCACAGCCTACTCTAGAACTTAACTACCTTCCCACAGAATTTCGCCTACCCGAAAAACATTTTATTTCAATAGGGACTACGGAAAGCCAAGATTAACTCACATGCATCACAGTAAAATGATGGTTTAGTTGGCCGAAACTTCGAAGTCACAACCAATGTTATTCTTATTGAAGCATAACGAATTGATACTCTGCAACAGTATAAGTTAATCCTTCCGATAAGTGTAAATTTGTTATTATAACTGAACATGAAAACAAACATTAATATAAACTATATATTATATGTATATCTATGCATTTGACTGTGATTTTTTTGTGTTACGGTATGCGTGATTGTGTGTGTGTGTATGTGTGTGTGTGTGTGTGTGTGTGTGTGTATGTGTGCGCGCGTATGTGTGTATCAGTGTGAGCGTGAATTTATTCTTTCATAATATATTTGGTGATCATTTTCTTATTAGTTGTTCTGTATATATTTTCCTAGATTGTGTGTAGTCGAAGATCTCGAAAAGCTGCAGAACTGAAATGAGTTCTCGCATGCGTTTATATCCCTTAATTTATATTAATGTCACCATCAATATATATTAATAATATCGCATAAAACATTGTATGACAGAAATATTCTTTATTATTGCCTGCAGACAAGACCATGAATATAGACAAAAAGGGAAATTGCTAACATTGCAATTTTTGTTTATTCTTATAAAAAATTCTACTACGAAATAAATGCACAATATGTTTATTGCTACATTGTCAATTTCTTAACACCGTATGATTTATACGTGTAAACAGAATCGAGATCATGATCTAAACAGCGGGAAACCTACCAATATATTTGATATTAATCATTTATTTAACTGTGATTAGGAGAAACGGTATTCAGCAATTTTTCTCGATGAAGTAAACAAAAGAAAGACAACTATACAAAACAAAAACATGGAAATAACATCCGAATATGACAGCTATTTTATTTTGTTGTGGGTGAAAATTGAATTAGATCACAAGATCAAATCACTAAGAATTAGAAAGGTAACAAAGAGATAATCTTGACGGCTGGACGTGGCACCCAATTTGTGCCAAACCAAATGCAAAGTGACAGCACTATTAAATTGTCAGTTCTTCACAAATAAAATTTCGATAATGAAGGAGAACAAAATGCCACTGTTACATTGTTATCGAGTTATGCTGAATAGACGTAATGCAAATACACTATAAAACTGTTTGACTTTCCTCTCTGATCATGATCATGTAGTGTTTGTTGTTAGAGAGTAATGCTGGAAGGTATCATACTACACATCGACTCATAACTGAAATGTTGCACATTTATATGTACAATGCACAAACAGACGACACATACACAAACTATCTCATAAGGGTTTCCGTTTTCAATATTTGCTTGTGTGTATGTGTGTGTTCAAATCAATGTGCCTTTGGGCATATACACGACCAAAAAATACTTAATGCTGCAGGAATTAAAGTGTAATTATATTATAGAACAGAAATTACTTTATGTTACTACACCGAATTATGTGTTCAGAGACTTTCTATTCCACGATTTACAGACTAGTAAATACGAGTAATCAGGGCACCAGAATAACTAATATATATTCAAATAAGAATAATATCAATACATGAGAGTAATATCAATACATGTGTATCTAATACAGATACTCAACTTGTTGCATTTGTGTTTAATATAAGTATATATGTATATATATGTGTATATGTGTGTGTATATGTGTATATGCGTATATGTGTGTGAATCGGAAGAATATCACGTGGATCGCCTCACTACGTGTCGCCCTGTATCTAACCATACATTTTCCAACCCGAAATGTACTTTCTAACCCCAAATGTAGGCTAACACATTACCTAGTGGTGTAACAGGCATTGAAAGCAAACGCATCCTTGATACAATCAACTCAGATATCATAATGACTTCACCTAAAGTACGAGGAGGCACCAAAAAGTAATCAGAAACGTTTTCAGTAAGACAAGCCCGTTATATTTCAGGCTTCCGACACTAGAGGTCACTCGATGCAACGTTCAGGCATTAGCGAGCCAACTGGCTGTCGTACTGTCAAATAGAGCGTCTTTGCTTTGCAGCGCTTCTCTCTTGTTCGTCGAATTTTGCGATGACTGATATGAAGGAAGAGGGTGCTTCTGTTAAATTTTCTTTTCTTCTGAGGAAAACAGCGGCCGAAGCCGTTGTCATGCTTCAAACAACTTACAAGGACGCTACTATGCGCGCAATCAAAGGCCTTAGTGATTTTCACGCCTTAGGAATGGTCACTTGTCGCTTGAAAACCAATCTCGTTCAGAGCTACAAACCACCTTCCGAGCGGATGGAGACATCAATAAAATTCATGAACAGATCTTGGAGATCCTTCGCCGAAAATTTCGCGTATTTGTTGATATGACTGGTGTATGCTGGAGCTTCTACCGACGAATTTTGAGTTAGAAATTGTGAATGGAAAGAGTTGCAGCAAAACTTGTGTCTTGCTTGCTCGAGGCAATTCAAAAGCAATCACGACTAAATGGCTGCGGTGAACTGAAAAAAACAATTGATCCAAAACTTTTTCCGAATGTCATCACTGATGACAAAAGATGGTGCTACTGCTACAACCAGTAAACGCAGGAGCAACCAAGTAAATGAAGGCATTTAATGTCACCACGCTCCCAAAAGCGCGTGAAGTGAAGTTCAATGTCATGATATTGCTGAGTTGTTTCGTCGATACGAAAGGAATTGTCCACACAATTTTTCCTCCTGGTCAAACTGTTAGTTAGACATATTCCTTGACAGTTCTGAAGTGTTTGCGTGACACGGTGAGACGAAAACGCCCCGACCTGTGGCAAAGTGGTGGTTGGTGATTTCATCACGACAATGTGCCTGCACACACTGCTTTGATTGTGACAGTTTTTGCCAAAAATGGTATAACTCCGTTTACTCACCTCCTATTCGCTCAATTTTGCTCCCTGCAACTTTTTTTCTGTTCTCTCGAATGAAAAATGTCCGTAATAGAAAGCGTTTTACAGATGTGGGACACATGAGGAAAAATGATGGAGGCGTTAAAAAGCATCACATCTCGAGTTTCAAGACTGCTTCTAACAGTGGAAAACGTGTATGGACCGATGCATTGTTTCAGATAGAGAATACACTGAAGGGGATAACAGTGTAAACATGTAAAACGAAGTGAATAAAGTAATGTTGTAAAATTCTGGTTTATTTTGGTACCACCTCGTAATGTCAGCTGTGCAGTAATGGATTAGATGTGCAGTACCGAGAATAAAACCTTGCAAATTCTCCCAATTCTATACCGCAGATTTCCACTCTTTAATTTCGAAATCATTCTTCCTGGGCTGAGTTCACCGACCTCATTGGATTATTCATGCTGGATAAGCTAACGATAAGCTAACTTAATCTATATGGATTATTGTTTGGCAATCCATATGAATTGTGAGGATGAGTCAGGTAAGGAACTACAAAAAATTCTGCTTAACTATAACAATTACTACTAACAAAGGCCTACTTACTGGATGTTATTCTAGACTTCTGGACTGGAAGTACTACCCTATAGAATGTCCACTAAGCGCACAGTTTACGTTCACATGCTCTCCAAACGATCCTCAGCAGTGATTATAAATCATATCACAGACGTCAGTAGAAGAATCTTTAATTGAGTAGTTGACAGCTCTTCGACTTGGCAGCATCCTCTTCTAATGAGACATTTAATTAGAAGAAGTGGTTTTTACCGGCTAGTTCGTATTTTCTATTCCCATTCCGAACGTGAAGTGAATTATAAAGTATAAATAATGTAGTTTAGCATTATTCAACGTCAAAGTTTCCTCTAATTTACCGACTAACTTCCTGACGCTAACTGATAAGCATTTTACAAGGCACCATATTAGATATTACAAACTCTTAATAACCCCAAATTATCTCCATATGAGCTTCAAGGTGAGCTGTTTGGGAAATAGTGATGCAGATATGAGCAATTATGTCGGTTGGATGTTTTTTTAAAAAATTACTATATAATGTCGTATATAAATACCGGTTATTAAACCTACGTAACTACCAGACAAGGGTCTTCATTGCCGGCACTCTTGATTACAAGTGCCGCTACTGAATCACATGGATTCGTTCTCAAATGGAGCCTCTAGCTACATACAGCCACCTTATTCTGGTCTGTAGTTTGTGGGGCGTCTCCGAACAATACTAACCATCGTGTTTGTGGCTATCTTTCACCAGCATAACTTCTCGTTACTCAGTAGGTTCTCTGACGTAGCCTTCTTTTGTAAGCACACATTTTATTCCATTCTTATCTATTACGTAAAGGTTTTATTTTTTCTCCTAATGATGGTTAAACCCTTAATTATTTACTTAGCTATGCTAGCAGCATTTCAGTTGTCTATTTTCCTTGTACTTCTCTTTCCTATCTCAGCATATCTTTCTCCCCTGCTACTTCATCCAATGTCTTTAGTTCATTGCTTGCCTCTCTCTGTCTTTCTGTATAGTCAGATACCATCTTTAATGTGCTTAGTTAGATTATCGACTACTAGTGGCACTTTTACCATCTTGACCTTGCCCCTCTCTTCTTCATCACGTCGACCTCTATTCATGCTTCCATGTCATAGATATCCTCTTTCCTCTAACCTATCATATATTTCTTCATCCCTACCTCTGTTGCTCCTACTTACGGCGTTTATACATTCCCTACACCTGCCTTTTACTCTTATTATCCTTCTCTTTCCCTTCAACCTTTAAATGTCTCACATATGAACTGGTTTTGCCAATTTTCTCTTGATGAAGGGAGCCGGACTTATGTACTAGTTTGGCACCCAAGACTGTTTGAACATTGTATCAGCAATTTCTGAAAATTACGATTATTACGTAACTCCGAGCTTTCTGAAACTAGTTAAGAAACTATGTATTTCCTCGTAGTTTTTAAGCTCTATGTAGACAAAAAGTAAAACGGTAAATGCTAAAGACCCCCCCTTCGCTCACAGATGAACATAAGATTGCACCTAGAAAGTCCCCCCCCCCATTCCGAAACTCAAGTCCGGACAGGTTGGCTTGTAGAAGACCAGCAGTCGCCCATGCATACCAGACTATCCTTCCATGCTATCGATTTTGTCCATGGGAAAAGTAAAGGCCGATACAGCATGGCATCAGTGACGGCACAACTCATTTCTTCAGCTGAGTGGACTGGAACAACTCGAAATAAAATGTCTTCCTCAAGAACACAACACACAGCTCAGTCTAGGAATCGCACTCACAAGAAGATTGTAAGCCCGACGCTCTAAACACTGAACCGTGCATCTTCAGGGATATACATACTCATATAAATATACAGAGTGTTCCGCATAAATTCAATAGTTTGCATAAAACGTAGAACGTATAAAAAAAGTAGTTTAAATGATCGAGAGTATATCAGCTAAATTATGACTAGAAGACATCAGCTCACCTAAAGTAACTGCCATCAGCTTCCGCTACGACCAGAATGTGACTCCGGAATTTAGCTTACGTTCCTCACTGTATCCCTAGAATAATCTTCGCACACCTCCTTAATCATTTTGGTACCGGCTGGAATTATCATGAAACAGTAATACAAATTGTCGAATTTATTCTGATCTACCCCAAATCTCTGTCAGAGTGTCCGAATAAGTGTAGTTAAAACCGGCTAGTTTATATTGGTATCGAGTCGTATAAGTTATCATAATGACCTTATAGTGTTATTTTGAAATAATTCAATAATACGTACATTTCCAGTGTGCGTAATATATAGTACGAAATATATCCATTGCGTAAATCTGAAGTGTGTGTATTAAAGGATTTCAAAAATTACCACTGTCTGGTTTGACTTATTATAGATTTAGTGACGATGCTGGAAGCTCTCTAGCTATGTTGCTTTCGATGTTTGACTATCTGTGTGAACAGGAAACTGTTAAGCAATGATATCGCCCCTTCTTTCTCACATCCATTCAGTCAGCTGAATAACATTCTGCTTACTGTATTAACTTGATAACATATTGGATAATGTGTGTCTGACTAAAAAAGAGTTTCGAAGCATCTACATTATCATAAGACTATCTCAGTTTCGTTGGATGAGCCCGTTAATATATTGCTCGTAATCGAGACTATTAGTTAAAACATTATCGCAGATATACTAAGACGAAATGCATAATTTAGAACATTATAGCATTGTGCGCTAGCTATTTTAAGGGATATTGTGCTACTTTAATCACTGACTCATCTTCATTCATGTTGCTCTATGTTTCCTGTTGTATTCATTATATACGTTAGACTGCTCTGGTGATTATGTCAACATCCAGCACTCATGTAGTCCATTGTTAACATACCCAACAAAACTAAGAGCATCTATCTAAACAATTAATCTTAATTTATTCAGAGTATCTACTTTTTCTAGCCATACAGAAATCTTTGTAGCATATATTTAATATCAATGTATTTTATGGGATATTCAATGACTCAGTTATCTCTTTAGTACATATAAACTTAATTAAACAGCTAAGTAAAAACTTCAAGATGACATGCATATAAAAGTTAATAAATGAAGCGACAACTATAAATACTTTTTTTTTTCATCTAAAGTTACGAAAATATTTATAGGAAACTATACGCACAAAAGAAATCGAAAAAAAAAAAAAAAGAAGCCGAACACTAAAGTGATATAAAACGCAGCAGAGAAATCAATTACCATGATAGCACGTATAATAGTTACGATACTTTCATAGATGAAATGTTCAAGTCCCTCGATAAGAGATATTCCAGACTAGATATTACTTGATGTCAGATTCCAACAAAATATAATTGATTCATTTACTGATCTCTTTCCCATGATCTCCCAGGCTTCTAAAAGGAATATTAGTTTGTTTTTTTTTTTTTAATGTAGCCATTATTCATTATGATATACACAGTTTACTTAATTAAAATATAGACAATAAATATATCAACACACGGTTTTATATAATATCATTGACGTACATACATAAGAATAGATGGAGAGATGACACAGTTATATATGGATAGATTTCTTGTGCATATCTCCTAAACATGGTAAATAAAGGGATGTTCATGAATATGAATAGCAAGCCATCGATATTATTTCGTCATTAATAAGCTGTTGGAGTACTTGTATAATTTTATTAAGCAAATAAATACTGAAAAGCTTTTGAATATTTCCGCATGAATGGCTACAGTTGCGAGAATTAAGGAAGATTGTGTTTTTGCAAAGATTGTAGTGGATGAAAAGGGATATAACATTGGATGGCTGTAAACAAGTATTTTCATCAAAATCTGCATAGCCCTTTTATTTTCACTCGCTTGTCGCTAGACGTATCGTTCTGCTATGGGTATTACATCGTTTACCCCATAATTTAAAAAAAACAACAACAAAAACAAAAAGAAAAACATATAAACAAACAAAAGGAGTACATTATTCATACCGTGTAGATGGTACGGGATTTTATTTATAAATAATCTATGTCACTCAATGACGTTTTTTCTTTTTTCATCCACCAGAACTTCAGGACAGAGTAAATATGGAATCGCCCACGGCCCAATTGATTTTTTACTGCCGAGATAATAATTGCTAATTCGCAATACTTTGTGCAGTAACAATTTCAAGAAAATCTACATGCTGTGAACTTACGAAATATTTCTAACACGTATATCCGATCTGAAAATCGTGTAGGTCTATTTAGGGAATTGTGTAATGCAGTAATTCTTCTTTACCAATTTTTTTTATATTTCTACTTTATAAAACGGGTAATTCATGTCGACCCCATATTCTTTTCAAATTAACCTTGCTTTTTTAGCAGGCATTTTAATATTGTCATTGAAAGTGAGTAAGCGAATGTTCTCTATATGTTATTATGATTTTCTTTACAATGAAATATTATCATAAGAAAAAAGTTTCAAATTTTATATTGCGTAATTGGGTATCTACAGATGTACTGCCATGCACCATAGGTAGTTTCTAACTCTTATATCCGCCTCATTTATGGACTTGCCGTATGCACAAGTTTTCTACTTTTTTTTTTATTTATTATTTCGAATTCATCGAATTGCTGATATTGCTCCTTTTCCTTCTTTTTTTGCAAGTGTTACTTTACAAACTAAACCTGTGTTTCTAAGCTTTCATAATATCAGACACTGACATTGCCCTTCGAGATTACGAGAATGCCTCCTAATATAATATTTAAACTTTGTTTAGAGATTAACATATTACGGAGAATATGATATGACAAATGAGATGTCTGGATTGTCACAACGAAATGTTATGAAGAGTACCTGACTTAGTAATATCAGTATTTTGCATATACGTATTCATCAGAATATGAATATTGCACTCCAATATAGAAAATCCATTTGGTATAAACTAATACATTAAACGTATCGTTTCCATCATCTACATGAATTTTATTATCCTTTCTAAAGAATAAAGTAACACATAGAAATTGATTAGAAAGATATACTGAATCCAAGTAATGCCTTTGTGAAAATTCTTTAAGCCACACAACTTCAGTGGATTTTGTTATCATGTTTGTGCTCAAATAAAAAGCACGAGCAAAGAACTACGGCAGATCCATTTGTTTTCAAGCGTCGTAGAGAAAACAAACTTGAAAAGCATAAACGTGAACACCAGGTGATATTTTGCATCCGCAATACATAGACGAAAAGGTAAATTGTGCAAAAAAACAAACAAACAAAAAAAACATCTAATGCCATGAGTGTGCGCATAAATTCAAAATGTAAAATGATTTGAAACTTTTGTTCAATGAGTTGTCCGTTTGGACTACTAGAATTTAATTTATCAACTAAGTAAATCATCCTTGGCCAAAATTTGAACTTTAAGCGAAATAAATTAAAAGAGAATAACAAATTTTATGGGGTGTATTCGTCTCATCTCACGCAAAGTTTTTGATGTGGAAAACAAGCAGAAACTGCAATGGACCAGTCTATCATCAACAGACATTTATACAGAAACAAGAGTAGAATATGTTACTCTGATAAATACAACTTTTCCTCAGGTCTCCTTTTCTATAGTTAGATATAATAGTTACGTCAGTATAATAACTAGTCTCCTTGAGATCTGCTTGTATTCTCACTCTTCTGTACTACCAGTCATAACACTTGACATTGTGTACACAGATTTAATTGGTTCCAGCGACAATTAACTTTTGCCGCACATCAGGCCATCAAAGATTACCAGTATCTTATATTATCAGCCGTCATATTTCTAACTCGTAGGAATTAAGAAGATCAGGTCATTTCTACACTTTGTCAAAAATATAAAATCGCTGATTCATGCAATATTAAAATATCGTCTACCAATACAGCTTTATGGAATTGGTATGAAATATAAGGTAAATTGAACGGACGGCTTTTAGCATGTTACCAAAAAAATGTCACTATTATGTAAGTAATTTTGTTCTGTAATAGGTTTGTCTATAACATTGATTTTATGAGCCATATAGATATGATTTATTTAATTCACATTAACAACTGAATAATTTTCAAATATCATCCAGCTCAAGGGAGTTGTGTTTCGAAATAAGCTAACGTATTCTTGAAGAACCATGTAGATATAAAACTATTCGACAGTTAATACATAACACAGGCTGACGCAAATACCACAACATACGTACACATGCAGACACACACACACACAGAGAGTCATATGCAGAGATACACGGAGAGAGGTACAGACATATGTACTATCCCATCCCCCTCTCTCTCTCTCTCTCTATATATATATATATATATATTCTATATATATATATATATATATATATATATATATATATATATATATATATATATATATATATATGTATGTATATATATGCATATATATACATCTACATACAGAAAAATATGTACTTAACTATCTGTCAACTTATCTATAGCTATGTATATAAACACACCCATATGTTTACGTACATAGATACGAATATACACATATATGAATATACATCTATACATATATGTATATACATACATGCATATGTACATATACATGTATACTAGTGCGTATCTCATTCTATAACTGCTTGTAAGTCCCTCCTGGGAAATTGTTTGCCGTTATACATGTTTGCATGCTTGTGTATGCTTATGTACCTATATATACAAACATATATACAATTATATATATATATATATATATATATATATATATATATATATATATATATATATATATATATATATATATATATATAAACATATACATAAAAGTGTAAACGTGTATTCATTTCAAATATAAGAATTATATAAATAGGTTGTCAAATGAAGTTATTCGAGATTCCGTTACTGAAGTAAATTGAATGAATACAGACGTTTATATTTATAGAGTATACATATTGGAATTGACGCCTATTCTTTAGTATCGCTACCATTCATTCAGAAACTAAGTTGTAACCGATTTAACAAAGCGTTTAATGCATATTTTGCGTTTTGCTTCTCCTATGAATGCTTTCGTTGATGATCGCTTTATTCTCAATATTTCGTAACTTGAGATACAAGGAACTTTTCTATGCCTTCATATAAATAGACTATCTATACATAGATAAATGCAATCAATACAAAAGAATACATTGATTGACAGATTTTTATTGCATATGTACTTATATTAGCAAGTTTATAATATAACGATAAACCTAGAATGATATATGTCTATCTCTGTATATCTGATTGTTGATCATTGGGTAACAATTGTATGTGAGACAGCAAGTATTGATACCATTGAACTATATTTGTTGCTCTAAAATATGAATGTATAAATATGCTGAAATCTACAAAAATGTACAATATGTGCCAAGTATAACACACAACCATTATTACTGTTTAGAAAGTCAACATAATACGGCAATCAGTTCCGTCAACATATATCAAGAAATCCATATGTCATGATAAACGGTTCAGTTTCGCTTTAGATGCCAATATTTCATATACTGCAACGAATTCAACATTACAGACGATCAATTTTGCAATTGATAGTGCTTTTAAACAATTATTAATTAATGAAAGTAAATACATCTCTGAAAGCCTATGGAATTCATATATAGTATGAGGAACCTTTCAATCATCGCATAGCATAATACAGATTAACTGGTACGTGATTACAGGACATGTATTAAATAACGTCCCGTTTTACTTCAAATCATACCTCCTTATCGTTAAGAGAATGTAATGCACATTATTTATTTGTCATTGGAGTATACAATAAAATAATAA
The DNA here is from genome assembly GCF_046866305.1 of Octopus bimaculoides. Classification (NCBI taxonomy): domain Eukaryota; kingdom Metazoa; phylum Mollusca; class Cephalopoda; order Octopoda; family Octopodidae; genus Octopus; species Octopus bimaculoides. The sequence continues at coordinate 33,394,492 of NC_142931.1, forward strand.
CAATTTAGGCTGAAATATCGTCTGTAGATTTGCAAGACAAAGTTATATATAAACTAGTTGAGTAATGGTATAATACATTGATCATAATGGAAATTGGTTTCGATTACAAACACAATAAACATAAAGTGATACTCAACATACATTAATAAATACAAAATATAATTTTAATAAAACGAAATCATGAAACAACATACGTACACACATGCATACATACAGCTAAGAAAACGTCTATTAAGTTCGAACAGTGATCCTCGCCATTGTGATCGTTTTCCAGTGGCATCATATTTCTAGCATTGTTATCCCCAAATCTGCACATCCAGAAGCTATCTACAGAAAACTACTGTGTAGGCACCGCTACGAAAAATCCGACAGCTTGGTGTTCTATATTTAAGAGATGAGGAATTATGTACATTATTTACATTCGACGGATATTTGCCCTCATCTTGTTTGTTGTTAGCACAGCGTTTCGGCTGATATACCCTCCAGCCTTCATCAGGTTCAAAATTTCCCCAAGACACCTGATCAGCTATACCCGATATATCAATATCTTCTCCTGTCATACCAATGCGATGTTCGTCTACCCTTATTTTGAGGGAGTGGCATGTTTCGCCTTTGTATAACCTACCACAGTTGCATGGGATGGAGTACACGCAGTCTTTGGTCATATTCTCTTCTATTTGTGGTTTTACTCGGTGATATTTGCGAAGTATTGTATTACTCTTGAATACTGTCCTGATGTCATATTGGGCGCATATGACATCAGGAGAGTATTCAAGAGTAATACAAAACCTCGGAAATATATCCTTCGAGCAAAACCACAAATAGAAGAAAATATGACCAAAGACTGCGTTGCTCCATCCCGTGCAGCTGTGGTAGGTTATACAAAGGCGAAACATGCCACTCCCTCATAATAAGGGTAGACGAACATCGCAAAACTGTGACGCGAGTAGATTTTGATAAATCGGTTATAGCTGATCATGTATGGGAAAATGGAGACCACCTCACCCTGTGGGATGAAGTTAAAACAATAGACAGAGAACAACACTGGAAAATACGAAAACTAAAAGAAGCAGCACATATGCTAGGACACAGCAACCTCCCAAGCACACCGAGTGCAGATATGAGCAGCATATGGGAACCGGCATTAAGGAAGGATAGAAAAATATTAGATTTATAAGCCCTAAAATGCACTCTATAAATGCCTACGGGCATATGGCGTAGTGGTTAAGAGCGCAGCGTTACTAACCCAAGATTCCGAATTCGATTCCAAGCGGTGACCTAAACAATAACAATAATAATAATAAAATAATAATATCGAAAAATCTTTAGGAATGAGAACGCAGGTTCGAAATTTCCCCAAGATACCTGAAGAAGCCTGGAGGGTATATCAGCCGAATCTTTGTGTTAACAACAAACAAGATGAGGACAAATATCTGTCGAATGTAAATAATGAAAATAAGGTTGGTGCATGTTACACAGTTTTAGAAATGTTCCAAAGTTTTATTAATAATCAGTCTTAAAAAAGATCAAATTTGATACTTAAGAAAAGTTATTCCGAGATGATTGTGTAGATCCTTTATATCTTCACATTTTGTGTGAAGAAATATGAATTTAAATGCAACATATAGTAAGCATAACATCGTAAAATTGTTGTGTTTCTCGTCACTAGGGTTGTGTTTTGTCTTGGAGGTTCTCTTAACGACATTATTCAACGACCCCTTTTGGTATCGTCTTCGTCATTACAAGATTTTTTGGTATTGCTATTTATCACCAGAACAAATAATCTCCGAGCCATCAGGTCAGCTCTTAGAACAAAAGTCAAGGCAAACATTTGCACTCTAGGCAAAGAAAACTGCATAATCTGCTCCAGCTGATTTTTTTCTTTTTGTTTTACAATGATTTCTGGAAGTTATCGATAGGCCACAGCCCGAGAGTCCTCCCGAACAAACCAGCTAGCTCGTTCTTGTTTACACTCAGAGTCGCCCCGAGAACAACGTCGCACTTATGCGCCACTAATCTTCTTTAGAACGCAGGAGTGGAACTTCTACCGACTGCATTGCCCGACTGACAGAAGACAGTGTGCGCCTGACGATACTCTAGCTTCATTAGCCAACGCTTGGCAAAGAAAAGAGCTGTGGAAAATTCTCTCTGACAAACGGTGACGAACACCTGCTCAGTGTCCAAGAAATTCTGGTGATGCCTCAGCCTCAGTGTATGTCGCTGGACTGCAGGCCCACTGACTTTTCTTGGCTAATTTTTGCTCCTATCAATACCTCGTGTTCTTTTACAGAAATGCCGAGTTGGTCAATGTGCCTGATGTTCGACATAAAGACAGTGATGTTTGCATATTCCAACACGGTTTTACCATGTCCTAGTTCGCGTGGGATGTCTCTCAACGTTTCCAATTTCGGCAGTAGTTGCTCTACAGCCAGTACAAACAGAAGAGATAAAAGCGGAGACCCTTCACCGAACGAAAGCACAATGATGAATGGTTCTGATGCATAACAATTCACCGGAACTACCGAACATATGTCGAAGAACATTGCAGCAATCTAGCCACAGAAAACATTATCCAAGCTGGCCACCAAAGTGTGGTGGTCGACCTTATCGAAGGTTTTAGACTCATCCAAATTGGTCAGGGCCTCACCCATGACAGCTTTTTGCTCACCCTATCTATGGTGAAAATCATAAGACAGAGGCTATCGTGGATGGATCTGCTTTGGATTGTGCAAGTTTGCGCATCATCAACCAGTTATTCGAGCTATCCTCCTTGCCAACACCTGGACCAAAATTTTGAAATGTGCATTCAGCCGCATTATGGACCCAAAACGTGACTCTAAATTGGCGTTCTAATCGCTCCAAGAAAAACCTCTAGATGCCTGAATCAGATTATCCTTGTTCTGTAGGAGCATAAATAGCCACCAGCCTGACGGTACCTTGTCACTACTGATCACAGACAGCACAGAAAAAGCCTTCTGTATCCAGGAAGATATACCTTTTCTTGAGATCACGACCTCTCCTGAACAACACTGCAGTTCCATCCATCATTCCAGGTTGATATCGAGATAAATAGATTTTGTATCCACCGAAAATGAGTATGAACACTTGTCAGTCAGAGATTCTGATATCACTGATAGCTACTACATCTACACTTAGTGACCTGAGGTCGTTGAGCAGATGTTTTTATCATTTCCACGGCGACCCCTGGCACATGCATTTATACTGCCTATCCTAGGGAAGGCCACGTCAGATTATGGAATAGGTTACAATGATTTTGTTGGCGTGGTGTTGATGGCCATTCCGTTCCCATGGTTATATATGCTTGTTTCCACTATTAGTTCTTTATACAATCTTTTGTTGGTATTTCTCCTGAAAGCGCTTACTCCTTTAGGATATTTAGTTTTTATGGCGTTGTTTTGTGACGTTAAGATGGATTTTATGTGTTTTGATATGTTATTTGTTGGTGTAATAAAATCGGTGTGTGTCATGCCTGTATGGTTATATATGTTCCATCAATTCTTTATTGTTAGTGTTTATTGCTGTGTAGTTAATGATGTTTGAAAGTTCTCGGTGTTGGAAATGTGCGATCTGAGAGTTATACGTGCGAATTTGGTTGTGCTTGTGATGGTAGTGTCAATGAAAAAGAAAATAAAAAAATATTATTTTTTTTACACATAACACGTGCAAACTCAACCATCTCCGCCAATACTACTGCCTAATACTACTTCTATCTACAGGCCTACAAATTACTTTACCGAGACACGACTTGCAAGACCCGTTGCTGTTTTCTCATGACCACATTGGGCACTTGTAAGCCAGTTAGAAGCAGAGTTGTGAGTCTTTCAAATCCCAGTATTCTATCGGCTAGTGCTGTCCCATCAGGCGTGTTTTCAACATAGACGGCGTTCCAATCGCTCACTAGCACTAAAGCGAGAGACGTCCCAAAGAAAACTTCAAGACATCTGAAGAAATCAGGCTGCCATTCGCTAATTGTGACGTACACAGCGACTAATCTAAAAGCACTACGTTCGTTACTGCTCATATTTAGGATCTCAAAATTATGTTCAGGAAATCTGTCCTTACCTCGCGATCCAGGCCATTCGAAAAAAAGAATCACCTTCCCATATTAGGCCGACTAAATGATGCGAAGATGTCAATGTCATTGACAATAGATATCATATAGTTTGTGTCGGAAATTCCGGTCTCGATGACGGCTGTCGCATCCATAGCTATTGACTTAAGGTTATGAGCAGGTGGCCTTGCTTCGTGAACTGTCTGAAGCCACGGACATTTATACAATTCACTCTTAAATCCGTTTGTTCGGCTATTTATTGATTTAGTTAACTTGAAACCATCTAAAAGATATGAATATCAATAACAATGCAATCGGTATTAAAATGATCTTATTTTTGGTGAAACACTCTTAGCATATACCAGGTTCATGATTCTGCTACACTCATTACGTAAACAGTTTTCTAATGCTAGATAGGCTTTGCGTAATTGGATTAAGTATCTTGAAATATTGCCATATATTATGAGTGTTCTTATTTGTATGTTCTTAAATATATATTCGTTCTTATTTCAGCATTATTTGCTTTGGTTCAAAAACGTAATGGAAAACTTCATGCCGACCAGACTACTTATCAACTGCAAAATTATATTCTGAACAAACCTGAATTATCAGATACAACAATATGCAACTTAGATATTTCCAGATCGAGTTTCCTTAGACAAATAGCAAGGTAAATGACAAGACATTGCATTTTGGTAATGGTTTTAGTAGAAGCTAATAGATTATCTATATATGCTTACACAGATAAGCCCTGCGGAAATATTTGCAATATTCATTTATTTGTTGGATTATTTTGTTGATAAAAACTAAGTACCCAAACATAGTACATAATCAAAACTGTGGCATGCTTCACTCCATGTCGATTACATATTTGGCAGGGATTGATCAAGAATATTTCCACTATGTAACTATCATAGAAAGTATTGGGAAAATACACTTGTGCTAAACTGTGCCTCTACAATCATTGCTCCTTGATATTTGTCGGTCGTGTGCTACGTGTTCACCCTGTTTGCTTTACCACAAACTCCTTGTATCCTATTCCAGTCTTTACTTCTGCATCTAGTCTCATTACTTCTGCATCTAGTCTCATTACTTCTGCATCACTGGTCTCATTACATATATTGTTATCTAATTTCTTTCTAACTCCCCTGTATACCCGAACCCTATCTTCTTGTCATATCCAGAGAAATACATGCAGTACATGAAGTTTTGTACTTGTTACTTTGTTTCATAGGTGGGGATACGTTGTTCATTATCCAAAGTCTGCTATCAGTATGTTGATTTTTATGTTGTGTGAACATATTTAGAAGCTATGAATTTCATGTAATAAGAATGGAGGAGCTGCACTTTGTTTTTCACAGTCTCTAACTAAAGTTCAGTATCAAGGACAAAGAATTTATTTTAGGGTGTCTTGTGGGATAATCTACAGTTGCCTAGATACTTTGATGGATGGAGTTACCTACGAGCTGGATGCTCTCCATTATGCACCTCTCGGTTTCTATATTACAGTTACTAATTTCTTTTTCTATTTGAATATTAATGTCATGAACATACCTACAGTAAAACAAAACAGTTGCGGATTGTCCTGCTAAGGATTGTTTAACTTTTCTGTCCCACCATGTCATGAAGAGGCAGGCCACATCTCTTTCCACACCGACTTCAATGGCTGCACCTTGAACCTGCGTGTATAATTTCCTGTTAAACTTTATTATGTGGCAAGTGCAAACATTCTTTTCATTTGATTGTTCTCAGGGTCCTGGGTGAGTATGGTATAGCCACTCCAGCGCTGTGCTCGGTGATGCTTTTCTTCACAGCCGAGGTGATGGTGGGTGGTCTCCCTCTCTGTAACCTGGTGAGGCAGAATCTACTAAGATCATGTTTGTCTAGGTAGTTACAGTCCTAGCTGAGTTTAAGGAGAAGGCAGTTACCTCGTGTTAACTTCACAGAATTCTCCTTCCCTCTCACAGATAATCTGAATGCATTTTTCCACACCGAACTCTGTGTCTAAAGATGAGTAGAGTAACACTACATCCATAATACCCACTACACAACCTGTGAGGTTTGTCGAGTAGTTACAACTACTGATTCTACTGAAGAGATCCTACCTGCTCCAGCTCACAGACACACATTTGGGAGCAACTCGATGAGTGGTCGTAACACTTGTGAGAGAATGTAGGATAGGCTATAGTTGCTGTAGATATTCGTTCCACAAACTGGCCGGGTTGGGGGTCCCATAACAAGGTTTACGTAGGGTTTATGGTCCTTACGTAACCAGTATAGCGTAGGAACATAGTTGTTGAATGCTTGGAAATTTTGTGCAGTCCATTTCTTGGGTTGGAGTATGTTGCACCACATTCCCATGTGTGCATTGAAGAGTTTTTACACTCTTTCATGCGCCCGTAGTGCAACGTCTCTCATGCTACTGGTGTTTTGCGTTGTCTGGACATAGTTCTATGGGTTATCTATTGACAGTCTGCCAGATTTGTGCATAGGGAGGCACACTAATTCCCTGTTCCTAATTTGCTGTTGTGTACATGCAAGTAAGAATGTATATATGCACACACACACACACACACACACACACACACACGCACATAATAGTATCCTCCGCATTAGGTCTACCTCAGGTTACGGGATTTTACGGGAATTGTAATGTATGCATTTTGATTTCGGGCTACGGTCTGTAATTTCATACTTATGGTAAATCGTATTGTGTAGTTTACAAGTTAAATTATATCATATCTCAATGGGCACGTGCGTTTATTTATGATCACACTATATAGGCAACGACTGTAAAACTCTGACATTACCTTACATATATTCATGCACACCCATTATATAATTTCGCATTTCGGAATTTCGTGTTACAGCCAGAGTTTTAGGAACCATTGCTTCCGTAAAGCGAGGGATTTGTCATCCACGTTTACTCTCGCCTTATAGTCAGAAACAACAAATACATATATTCTAATGAAGCTGATTTTGTGTTTGAATGTGGCGGCGACATGTGAAAAAAATGTTAAGGAGACAGTGTATATTATATATAGAAAAACCAAGTATATATAAAAGACATATTCTAAAAATAAATTTAATCAAGTCGTCCGTGCAAAAGATCATCTTTGTGAAATTGGTTCATAAATTGGAAAATTACTTATCGAAAACATGCAATTGTAATTTCAGATTTTTTTTTCCTTTCATTTCAAAGAAGCAACCATATATATAGCAAAGAATTATATAAGCAACTATCTAGTGGGTTATTGAGCGTGGTTTGTTCCTCCATTAATTATCTTATTGTATAAATGTGTATATGCGAGATAACTTTCCACTAAGAGCCAATTTACCAAGCAATGATCTTGGCGGATTGCAAAAGCTAAGCGGTGTCATTTTTCAATCAGTTTTCGAGGCTGCTTTGTTCCGGACTGGCAGTTAAATATCGAAGGAATTCTCCCTGTGGCAGGAGCAGAGCCAATTATTTCTCATTTTGTACAATGGACGACTGATTATACTTGACATTGTTTAACACATTGAATAAAAGATTGGCATCGTTCCCTGTCCCCCGAGTAGAGAATTTCATTCGGATATTTGATCGTTAAGTAGTTTTGTATGACTTAGGTACTTGTATTGATACGTCTTTTAATTTTGCTTTTCATTTTATTTTGTTTTTCCTTTTATATATTCATGTCACGAATACAGAGAAAAGTCTTGGAAAACATATTGTTTTGTAAATTATTCTATTTTTGAACTTTCTACTTATACATTCTCCTGAAGCACGAACCTTATATCTAAAATTCATATATGTCTCCTCAACTGTAGGTAGGTGTGAAGTCAGACAACATCCGATGAGCCTTTTTTTCTTCTTTGTTTTCCACGCATTGCGCACATCAGTTTATATGCAAATGCAAATACTGAAGCATACAAATGCACATACGCACGCTCACACATTAAAGCGTATACAAATATATATTTCACTTTCATACGCTCAGTCACTTGCTTAAAATGCCGACTCTAGCACTTTTACACTCACTCAATCATTTGACTTTCACTATTTGCATTGGTTTCTGATATGAATATCGATTCAGTTTGAAACGAAAATTGAATGAGAAAGTTATCGATATATTTGTACCGTTTTATATATCTTATTTTAATTTTACCAAAATATTTCACTTTCGTTTGTCTCAAGGTGGAATACGATTTCTTTAATGTGGACTCTCTCTCTGCACTTCTAATATATAATATATCAAGTTTGATGAATTACCATAATACTGCTATTAAAGTTTCCTCGTAAGTAATAACGGAGTAAATTGAGCAAGATGTGCTGTACTTTAGTAGACAGTAAAACAGTTTATATTTCTATGCAGGCAATACATGGGAAAATTGTTACTGACATTTCGATAATGTGTGATGAATAATATACTACTTTCAGTGATGTATACATTTTGAAAGGCTGATTACAATTGAAAGTAATTTCAAGAAATGCCTTTGGTCTTAATCCATGCTAAATACGCCCCAATCTGTTAAGTTTAGAGTTGTTGTGTTAGTTGTTTACTGAGCACTAAATATCTGTGAATACATATACTTTACTAGTAGTTTCATCTCCTTGACAGTAAAACTATCTATTACACTAACATCTAACTAATGATGTACATTAGAGATATCTATTGAAATATGATATATCTATTCTACTTCACCTGATTTTTGAATCACACCCATAGACTCTATCTGCATTATAGATACTCGTAATATCTCGTATTGCCTAATAATTACAGCAAGACGCACATCCCACCGAACATGCTATCAGGTCCTTGTTTTCCAGAGAAAATATGGATGAAATTATTCTATGCCATTAATCCAATTAGACTTACACAGCATTTCTGTTCACCAATCTCGAAATACTTGTAACTGCTTTGGAAAATTATCGTTGTCCAAGGAAAACGTCATTTGCAATATATAGGAGTTTGCAGTGATACAATTTCAACTAAAATTACATGGAAGCTCCATCAAGTAATTATATAACCACATAATATTCGCAAAATTTAGAAAAGATTCTACATAAAATCGTTTCATGCAAACTATGGTATCGTTACATTTATGTCTTACGCGATGATAAATAACCAAGAATGGTTAATGTTATTATGTTAAATTATAGAAGGAATCCAGAACTTGCGTCCAGCCTGAGAAAGAACAATTTCGAAAATGTATGAAACAGTGATTATAATCTGCAATGCTATCCATATGGAGAGATTGAAAGTAAAAATATCCATTCGAAGAGAGCATATGTTTCGTACCTTACCGTTATAATTGTCATCGCTTTAGGTTCGACAGATAGATAAGATGTTTATTAATTTATTGCAATTGTTCATGTGGAAAAAAAACAACATATATATGCAAGCTTTCATGTGAATAAGATATATTTAATTCATTCTGATCTGAAGGAAATGTATCATTGAAGCTTAAGAGAAAGAAGATATTACGCTTATATACACACATTTAATATACGTACAGCAACCACGATAAGCTAAACGATCTAAAAAAATACCCACATATAGAATAAAGACATAATGCATTCAAAATACAGTACAAAATTAAAGGAACATAGATAATTTTGCTCGTATAATTTCACATATATCCATGTGTATACAGTGAAAATGATTATTGTGCTAGATAGAAAAAGTGGTTGTAGTAACCGAGACGAAAATAATTTCACTGCCCCACTCTCCTTCATTATAAAGATTCGCTGCAGTCTATAGTGTTGATTCTATTACTGGATCTTAATGAGTACAGTCGATAGTCGAATAGGCGCTTAAATGTGTGCTCTTTAATCCAGAGTAATTATTCTGAATATTACTCATTTGTGTTATAGCGACAAATTTAATGGGTGGTTCTAAATTGACATTTACTTAGAGATTGTCCCTACTAGGAAAATGTCTGGTAGCAGTGTTCGTTGCATACACTCAAGCATATCAAAAAACCTTTCTCAAAACTTTGCAATATGGTAGTGACACATGTCCGCTACTGATAGTAATTGCACTAGCATCCTGAACAATACAAAAATACTTCTGTCTTATGATGACTCCCACTAGTTAAAAAGAAAGGTTTACTTGGAATTTGACGCCTCGTTGTGGAAAATAGAACAAGACAACAGTCTTTTACCTAGTCACCAACGATATTAACAAGCATTAAAAAAGACCGTATACCTGAATTGTATAGATATGATGTTTAACCGTGTAGCGCAATAGGAATAGTCATAGCATGATTAGCATTATAATATATACAATAAGCATATCTAAAGAAACACTCTTGATAATCAGGGCTAATATTAACCTGAACATGAAAAGTATAATAGCATCTGATTCATGAATCGAAATTTTAATTTCTGCTATCAAATATCTAACTGCACACTAGCGCCATCCGTACAAATGTGAACAAGACAAACGAAGTTGCTACTTAAGACAGATATGAAACCACATAATAATTCACGTATAATGTTGCGAAAGCGCGCGAGTTTATTGCCAAAAATATGTTTCTAGAATTCAGCTTTGAAGACAATATTTTACTCACTCGCCTCAGGCACTCTCATTTTGTCTTTTCCTCCATGTCCTTATGTTTGATCCTATCTGCCTCCAGTATTCCCAGTTAATTATAGCTGAATTGAGGCTGAATTGCATTCATCATTTCTCCACATGTCAACCATATACCTTCTCTCCTGGCAAACTTTCCTCGTCTCATCACCATCGTAGCACATGTTGAACGTCCAAACTCCATCTAAAAATCATTGGAGAAAATCCGAACAGGCTGTAATAGGCTGTCCATTTCTGCCTCAGATTTTGTGAATAGCTTCAGGTCATCCATGAATAGCAAGTAGTTCAGCTTTCTCTTACCTGTTCCAAGATCATACACCAACTTTTCTGTAATACTTCACTCAAAGGGATCGTTTCCATCACGAATATCAATGGGGACAGATAATGGATTCCGGTCTTGAGTTTCCGCTCCTGAGTTTCACCTCTCGTAATACTTACTTCTCTGCTGTCAATTCCGTTCTCCAACATTTCATGCTTTCCATATAAGGCTTCTCATATTTTCTGCTACTCCATACATTTCCGTTCTTATTATTATCCAGGAGTGTGGTATAATATCGTATGCTTTGCGAAAGTCAACATATGCCATGCTCAGGTTGGTATGTCTTCTCTTGCAGTTCCTGATCATTAGATTATCAATTAAGAGCTGGTCTTTCGTTCTCCGGCTCCAGGTACCGCCTGTTACTTTCGTGTCGAACACCTTCCTAATTCTCCTCTTGTATTCTGTTGTGATTTTCATTCTCATTATTCCATCCGTGTCCCTATCCTGTTGCAAATGTGTGTATTTATGTGTGTTCCTTTTGGTAAGCAGGATGTACTAGTTTTACTCACTTTTGGTTTTAATTGTTTTAATCCTTTGGTTTGGTAATGTAACATTCAAAGCTACAAAGCCTTGTATTTAAAATCCTCAGACATCCTTTACAGCACTTACCTAGCGTACGTAATCTTCTAGATCACCTTTGAACTAAACACCCATACTTTATTATATATATATATATATATATAAGTTC
>NC_142931.1:33408645-33443645 GCF_046866305.1 Octopus bimaculoides
GAGAGAGAGAGAGAGAGATAGATAGATAGATAGATAGATAGATAGATAGATAGATAGATAGATAGGCATATATAGACATAAAGTTAAGGATTTTGCATATCAAATTATACAGACACTGCGAATGTTCTCTGAATCAGCCTGGAGGCTATAAAATTAGTAATAACCTTCACAGTCTCTAACTAACAACCTTGAACAGAATTCATAATATCATTCTCCCGTTATCATAAATCAATTCATGTATCGATCAATATTTGCAGCGTTGTCATCGTGAAGTTTCCCATACCAAGAAAGAAGCGTCCTAATGAAACGTCTTTGACTTCCATGTTTTAGAACCTCACTGAATGTTTATATTTTACCGAAGCATCGGTGGCAAATTGAAATGTCGTTCAAATGGCTTGAAATGTAAGGCAACTCATCCCGAAATCATACGCTACAGTTTGAAATAGGATGTAATGTATATGTATGTACACTCGTAAATCGACCAGGACGTCACTACTGGGATGCATTCAATCATAGGCGAACTTGAACAGAAATGAATGGGATAAAAGAACCAGCAATGTCAACAAAGAGAACCAACTTCAGAAACAAAAGAACAACAATGTATGTTTTCACAGAATAAACGTTGTTTTACGAAATATTTGTATTGTCCAATGCGGCAAGCTGGGAGAAACGTCATCACGCCGGGTGAAATGCTTAGTGGTATTTCGTCTGTCTTTACGTTCTGAGTTCAAATTCCGCCGAGGTCAACTTTGCCTTTCATCCATTCAAGGGTCGATAAATTAAATACCAGCTGCACACGAGGTCGATCTAATCGACTGGCCCCCAAAATTTCGGGCCTTGTGCCAGAAAAGAATATTTGTATTGTCCGTTCTATTCCATTAAGATTCCATACAATTTATATTGAAATCACGTGTATTTGTCTTACATTTGTTGATGAGTATTGAACCAATGAGCGCTGATAACGTGGATATATTGCTCAAAGCCTTTCTATGCATGGATGGTGTATCCATCTTGCTCCTCTTAGAGATTACTGTTACCTGTCACTCGTGTACATTGCTCAAAGTCATATGCATCAATAACACCTTCATATCGATTATCACCCCCACGCAGTATACTGTTGTCACTAAAATATCACATGCTATGCGGAGGCGCAATGGCCCAGTGGTTAGGGCAGCGGACTCGTGGTCATAGGATAGCGGTTTCGGTTGCAAGACCGAGCGTTGTGAGTGTTTATTGAGCGGAAACACCTAAAGCTCCACGAGGCTCCGGCAGGGGATGGTGGCGAACCCTGCTGTACTCTTCCACCACAACGACCTCTCACTCTTACTTCCTGTTTCTGTTGTGCCTGTAAATCAAAGAGTCAGCCTTGTCACACTGTGTCACGCTGAATATCCCCGAGAACTACGTTAAGGCTACACGTGTCTGTGGAGTTCTCAACCCCTTGCACGTTAATTTCACGAGCAGGCTGTTCCGTTGATCGGATCAACTGGAACTCTCGACGTCGTAAGCGACGGAGTGCCAACAACAACAACAACCACACGCTATAGAATGATGACTAACTGACCTCAAATTCTTGTTCCCCTTGAACACGTGTAGCTATCAATGTATAAAAAGTCTTATAACTTGGAAATAGGACTCTGGAAAAATATCAGTTCAGAGATACCAGCTTTCTCCCTTCTCTAATACATGTAGATTTTGATGATACGTTTGATGTTGCTATGACAGTAAACAAAAAGGAATCTAACCTAAATTGATTAAGGGAGTAAATACCCTTGCTTAGAAAATATTAAATTGTTTTTCAAATCCCCTTCACTCCCTCTCCGATCATAAGATGTTGTGATCTTGTTCTAGTCTCACGAAACATCAAATAGTGTGTAGCTGAAGCAAACTTCTATTAAATACATATGACTCTAACCAAATGTATTGAGCATTACTTTGTTACCTTTATTCATTTATTTATATCCACTTCACTACATATATTTTAATCATACTCTGCACAATTCCAAATCCGACTGAACTTGTGTGTTGTGTTGTGTGTGCGTGTGTGTGTGTGTGTTGTGTGTGTGTGTGTGAGTGCATGTGCGTGTGTGTGTGAGTGCATGTGCGTGTGTGTGTGTGCGTGCGTGTGTGTGCGTGTGTGTGTGTTGTGCGTGTGTGTGTGTGTTTTGTGTGTGTGCTCACGTATATGCAAACGAATCTAAAGCTATTTATATCTGTTTATTTAAAAGTATTTCGTGCTTCTTTTAATCCTATTCGAATAACTTGCTTATCATAGCACATATCTAATGAAATTATATCACCAATTTGAACATTCAAAATTCCAAACTTCATGTCATAGAATTCAAGAAAATAAATATTTGTTGCTTTTACCAAGCATAACATTTTATTCATTATATCAGAAATTTTAGACGCAAGATAGTTCATAGTCATGCCTTAAGAGAGTATTAACAGAATTTGTGACTTGAAAATATCTGTTTGTTTCTCGAAATGTAAACAATATTTTCTTCATTTGTTGTAGTAATGTGAACAGATAAATGATGCGATATAATGAATATCAGGAATTCTTTTTCGTTCTAATTATAAGCAGAGAAAAATCATTGGCGTTAGTTCATTTACGAAAAAATGCAATTTCAAATTGGACAGAAGTTAATTTTGAACTGCATTGAAATTAATCGAAATTTTGATCCGTTTATTTTTTGTAACGTGTTATTTTATAATGTGACCTCGAATTATGGGGATGTTCATATTTCTTGAATGGAGCTGTACTGCTGTAGATATTCCCACGGGCATTTGCTATTAAAAATCGGTGAAAGCATCAAAAATCCCTTTATATGACATAAAGTGGCAATGGGATGACAACCAAATTTGTTAAAGTAGATAACACAGTTAGTCTCAAAGATTAAGAACGATACTGGCTGGCCGATACCGTGTATTTATGGTTTTTCATTATCTCTCCTCTATATGTGACTAAGGAATACTGAATTGACAATGTGTAATGTGAAGAGCATTATAAATTTTCACGTCTAATGGGAAACAAGTATATGCCTATATTAACTACTTTATTTTATTATTTTTTTTCACTGAGGAAAGAAGGCAATGGTCCTCATTTACTTGACCTCTGAAATAGATGAAAGAAAAAAACGTATCCGCAAACTGGAGACATCGCTCGAGTGCATGTACCATTGTGGACTCTAATATAGACGTTTGAGATGACGATTCAACCGGGCGACGGATTAAGCTTGAGTAACAAGTAAATTATGGTGAGAAGGGTACACAGAATGCAATAAGTGAGAGAAATAGTATGTGGCATCCAGTCTGATGATTTTACACTTCTACCAATTCACCACTCTCAATTTGATACTTTTTATAAAATCGGAAAGGAGAAAAGCAAAGTTGGTCTTAAAGCGATATTTGAACATACAACGCAGATGATCAAAACAAAAGCAGTGAGGCATTCTTATGGCTAACAATCACCAAGTCAGAGTGTTGATGGAATTCTAATGTGGGTCACCACCTAATGATGGAGTTGTTTGAAGAAAATGATTTTTAATAAGTTTGTAGGATACTCACTCCATCAATGAGATTACGACACTAACATGAGTTTTGTTAGAATACTATTCCAGCACACTGAGCAAATCTGAAATAGGGGGACACTATTGTTAGGCAAATTTTCCGAAAGAGAAAATGGTGAACACATGCAACCCTGTACCGTAACAAGATATTGATGAAAATTGAAGGATACGTTGTAGTTCAATTTTGCTTCATAGTTAAAGGTACCTCCATGATCTGTTATCATAATAGTTAAACTAGAAAATAATGATTAGTAGTATCCAATTCCACTGAGTACTCTCCCTTGACAGGTTGTAACATTATCGGAGTGAAATATCAATGGAGTCAATAAACATAGTTTAACTTTGTATATTAGTGTCTATTTAGAATTTTCAAATAATTAATTCGTATGCAAATGGATCACTATTATTAACCTCGAATTTTAGTGAATAATATAACTTAACTTTTGATATTCATTGTTATTTCAGAAAAATGAGAACATGGAGGTGTAAACACTATTTCAGATGAATTAGCTTTAAACGAGAATGTTCAACTATGATAAATATTAGGTTGGAGAGAATGTCCTGTTGCATTCTCAAGATTTAGAAAGAAACAAATGCTTCTTTGGTCTTAACATATTCAATGAAAATAACACCTCACCTCATTATTGAGACCACTAATGGGATTAGATAAAAGTATTGGAGAAATAAGTATCGGCATATACGCACAAAATCTTTCATGAATGGTAATATGATAAAATAATTAACTTTCATAAATTTATCATTCGAGTGTCTAATGGATTTATAATTATTATAGCACCGTGCATTATTAACTTGAGATTTACAGATGACTCATTTGCTACTCCTCATCTCAATGTATACAAGCTTCTATGTTGCATGCTGAAAGAGCCAATTACATAGAGAAGAGCTTTACCAAATTTGTTGCGACATGCGAGATGAAAGTATGGCTGCAATTAAGCATATACATGCCGATTACATGCTTTCTTTGGCTCGCTACCATATTTGGCTTAGCTTTGAAAACAAAGAACAAGTAAGATGGACTGAATATGTATTTGATGAACTCCGAGTATTTAGCAGCACTAATTACACTTTATATTCTTTCCAGTAATTAGTGCTATATCTCCTCTTTTTCTCTCATCATTTCTCTCCGACTAGCATTGTAAGTTTTATGTGTTGTTATTATTCCCACAAATCGATCCGATTTATTAGTAATATCCTTGAAGCTGTTAGCAATTCAGCACACTTTTAGGAACAGTGTATTTCAAATTCTCATATCCAGTGTGGCCTTCCATCATCTAAAGCAGTTCCATTTACGTATTGTCTTTAAAGGGGGATTGGCTGTTGACTCTAATCTTTCACATTGGCATGAGACATAGTAATGCATTTTCCCTAGGTCTTCAGCTTAGTATCGTCCGCTTCTCTCATATATTCAGATGAAAAATATTATCATCCACCACTGTCTCTAAACTTGTCTTGAGCCTACAGACATGCCATGTCCATTTTAGTCAGTCATCTTCCATAGTCATCAACGAAGTATTAAGTGATTTGGCTCACCTTCTCTTTGGCTTCCATTTGAAAAAGGCTCCATCTGGTCTCTTCATAAACATGTGTAGCAGAGCTGAACATCATTCGTTCTTGCATGGTGATGATGTTCCGCTAGTTGATTAGTGTTCTCGTTTGTGGTATGGCCGCACCAAAACTTCCTTTAGCGACGTCCGTGGAAAATATTTGCATTTCTAGAAATTATTCGTAAATTCTTAATCAACTTGGAACTAGGAATTCAATGGGAAATCCAGTATACGGCAGCTAATGTGGATCAGGAATACTCACAGTCCTTGACTTTGCCAGCGATCTTGTAATCCTCACTATTACATCTGAGGCAATGCAAAATATGACACTTTCTTTATAAACAGTATTGTGTATATTATTGTAGCTCATTGGATGATGAAGCTCAATAAATCGTACCGAGTGATAAACGAACTAATGTCGCAGGATTGAGACCGAATTCCAAATGACAAGTAAAATATAATGAAATATTAAAATATAATGAAATGGTTAGAGAATATATCGAAAAACTAGCGGTGGTGTCACAGACAGTCATGATTTATTATTATTATTTTTCTATTATTGTTCAGAATTGGTGAATAATCTAAGGTAGAAGAATCATTAGAAAGGAAATATCGTGAAAAAGCTAGAGTTATATATAAACTGAACATAAAAATATAATGAAGAAGTATATCGGTTAGCTTAGGTTAGCTGACATTTCAACATGACAAATGAATTATGAATTGAAGTTTCCAAGGGTCATGCGTTTTGATTTTCTCACAACACCCTTTTATTCGGGTGGCAATAATAAGTGTAGTTTAAGAGAATTCCGCACTATTTTTAGTTCGTTTCGGGCATAATTCATGTATTTGTTCTTTTTTTCCTTTTTTCGTGTATTATGATGTTATGAAATGATCGAGTAAGGTGAAAGACAGTGAAAGAGAAATAGTGAGAGAAAGAGAGAGAAAAAGGAAGATCACTAATAATAAGACAGGCAGAAGCAGAGAGAAGTTTATACAATTATAGAAAGCGAGACGTCGGATATTAGTGAAGGGAGGGGTAGAAACAGGAGGAAAAATAGCCATAACATAAATAGTAATATGTTCAATAAATGTTATTGCAT
This sequence comes from Octopus bimaculoides, assembly GCF_046866305.1. Lineage (NCBI taxonomy): Eukaryota > Metazoa > Mollusca > Cephalopoda > Octopoda > Octopodidae > Octopus > Octopus bimaculoides. Next base: position 33,414,883 of record NC_142931.1, read on the forward strand.
TACTTGAAGGAGAGAACAATCAATGTAAAGTAGGTGATGTGAGCTTCTGATCAGCTAAGCCATGAATTGGATGTTTTTACTTTATTTAACGCCAGGTAAAATTTAATCGAGCTGATGTGTGTTCGAATGCTTTCCAGCTGTGATCATACCTTCGTTTTAAGGCTACATAGGGCTATACCTATTTCGTTATTGCCCACAAGGGGCTAAACATAGAGGGAACAAACAAGAACAGACGAACGGATTAAGTCGATTACATCGACCCCAGTGCGTAACTGGTACTTAATTTATCTACCCCGAAAGGATGAAAGGCAAAGTCGACATCGGCGGAATTTGAACTCAGAACGTAACGGCAAACATAGGGCTATACCTTGTGATGGGTACTTCCATTTAAAGACGAACATTTGTGATTTGTAGATTTCGTTGCAAATTATTGGCAAGATACACACACACACCCACACACACACGCGCGTACCCACCCACACACACACACACACACACACACACACTCACACACACATGCGAATAGACAGAACATTATAGAAAGAGAAAGATACATAGAAAGTTCATTTTATTCATTTTAAAACTAATGGAATTAGTATATAGATTAAGTCAGAATGTTCTGATAAAGTATATACAATATGTACATATAATCCACTAAAAGTCAAAATCAGCAGAGAACAGTAAACAGTTTTTTGGCTAAAATTATAAACAAGGTTATCGACTCTTGTTACCTTCCTTATTCGAAGGAGTTCTTATTGATGAGAGAGTATATGACGAAACACAGCTGTCCAGATTCCCTCGCAGTAATGAATCGTGTGTGTTATGAAGACATAGTCTTCATAAAGGAGAAGCTATTCTCTTGCAAGAGACACAACATCAATTAACAGATATATGTTCGATTCTGTCGGAACGTATTAAGAATAAATATGGAAATCATCGTTTCGATTGTTGCTGTTCATCGAGGAAATAACGAATTACTAGCAGAAATACCCGGCGTTGCCCGGGTTAACGAGAATAATGAAATCTAAAAACGCCGTCTAGACTACGCATCATCTTTATATATAGAGATGTATATACACACACGCACCCAAACACACGTATATATATGTATATCAATATAAATATATGAAAGTCAATGAAGTTTCGTAAAAGAAGGTGATCATGTACATACTTTCTTGCTGTTGTGATTATAACACCTCATTGTAAACTATGTTCCTTGTTTTCCCTTGTGGAGCATATACAATAGGATTTTTGTTGCTGCCCACTCTTGAGCAGCCAACATACAGTTGTCCATGTGAGAAGCAGGGCTCTTCCAAGAGAAGACCAGCTACAGACAGTGTTTGGCCCTGATATTTGTTTATGGACATGGCAAAAGTCACACGAAGGGGGAATTGTAGTCTTCTGAATGTAAAAGGAATGTCTGCTCCTGATGGAGTAAGAGGAATTCTTGGAATAAAGACGTCATCCCCTTTTGCACATCCAGAAAGAATGGTAGCCTCGATAACGTGTGACATCATTTTCTAAATAATGCTCATCTGTTACGTTCGGGTTAAAATTTCATCAACATCAAAAATATATGAATTTTCATGGGAGTTATGGCCGTTATGCAAAGAATATAATTTCCAAATTTCATAAAGATCCATTCAGTACTTTTGACGTAGTTTTGGATAAGAAAACAAATGACTAATGTGTGTGTTTGTGTGCATGTGTATGTGTGTGTGATGGGTGTATATATGTATAGATATCTGTATGCATGTATATATGTATATATGTGTACATATTACATGTACATCTATATATATATATACATCTACACATATGTATACATATACATGTATGTATAGATCTATATATATATATACATATACGTGTACATCTATATGTATACATATACATCTCTCTCTCTCTCTCTCTCTCTCTTTCTCTCTCTCTCTCTTTCTCTCTCTCTTTCTCTCTTTCTCTCTCTCTCTCTCTGAAAGTATCTGTCATTACAGTATCGAAATGGTGCACATATATATGTATATGTATACATATACATCTCTCTCTCTCTCTCTCTCTCTCTCTCTCTTTCTGTCTCTCTCTTTCTCTCTTTCTCTCTCTGTGAAAGTATCTGTCACTACAGTATCGAAATGTAATTGTTTCAGTTAGTGGAATAGTTTCATTTTTAAAGTGAAAGTATTTGACATGAGTGTTTTTGTTTCACTTTTGACACGTAATACTTAAATAGTGGATGAGATATTATGTTGCCGTGTGCTCGAACTCTGCAAGAAATTAATAATTTTTTTTTACTAAAACACAACTGTAAGGCATGTGTAAAATTTGAATGAAATTGGTTGCGTAGTTCTCGAGTTTTAGGGATTCACACAGACAGACAGACAGACAGACAGACAGACAGACAGACAGACAGACAGACACACATTCTCATTTTTATATATATAGATTATCCAGAATAATAAAAAAAATTCAAGCATATAGCATAGCTAAATATAGTTATTAAAAGTAAGTGCAATTTAACACGAGGAAAATAAGTTTGACTTAACAAGAGGAATAGGTACTTAGATAGTCAATTCATTTTACCACTTTGGGGTTTTAGTACTCTTTATGCGTGCGCTTGCATACATTGGTTGTAGTGGGTTTGTGTGTAAACGCGTCAACATTATTCATAAATATATATACAAATAAATAGCTAATACAGAAGTTACAATTTTCTTTCGTTTTTTAATTTTGTCTGTTTTTGTTTTTTTTCACCTTCCGCACGTTCCCGCTTGCCAGCAAAATATTTACATCTCAACCATTAGATGACTTAATATTTTCCTGAACAGGAAACTAATACAGTAAGTTTAACCTTACATTCGTGCCTATTTTTTTTCATGGTGTTCTTTTATGTTAACTTTCTGTTTATCCATCCGGCTATGTATGTGTATGTGTGTGAGCGCGCACGCGTCTCTGTGTATGAATGTGCTTGCGCACACGCGTCTCTGTGTATGAATGTGCTTGCGCACACAAATAGATATTATATACATCTTGAAAATATGCGAGTTTAAATTTAAACACTTTTATCAAATATTTTCTGCATTCTCTTCTAATCCTTTATTTAATTTAGAATGAATTGCTGGTGACGTTTGATATTGCCACTAAGTAGCTGGTATGAGGGAAATAGTGTTATTACTATAACTTTGATTATCACCAGATTTAAAATTTTGACCGCTAGCTTTCAACTTACGTTGATCAATCAATAAATGTTCATAGATTATGTCTAGCGTGCAATATATGTGTCTTAATTTTTGCTTTGTATGATGCTATTAATAAAACTTCTGCTAATTTTCTAACATGCTGTGGAATTCTACACATCATAGTTGTATCATGAACTAATATTTTTCCAAGTAGTTTTGTTTGTGTTCTGTATTGTAATATGATACAATGACTCATTGTTAACAATAATTATTTTGTGGACAGAAAATGTCTGCTTACTTTGAAAATTTTATAGCGCATTTGTATAGCATATGCTCTATACAAATTTGTAGCACATGTTTTCCTGGCTTACAGACCTGTGGTTTTGTATTGAAGAAGACGTTCTCTATTCTTGTGTTTTTGAAATGTATTCTGCCTCTGAATTTTTGGCTGATTGTAGTATATAATGTATTCTAGCTTTTTAATCGACATTTCAGTGACCGCTATATGATTTAATACAACATTGATTTGACTTGAATACATTGTTTTACTGTATTATTAAGGCGCCCTTAAAAACAATCATCACTTCATCAGTGAAATTAATATTATTATAATAAGATAGTGCTTTATTTTAGCACAGCAAAGTTTGTGGAATCGTCTCTACTCCCCTTCAAATAACTTATATGAAATGACGCCAGAGGCATTCTTCCCATTCTTCTCTTTTCTTTTAGATCCTTTCTTGCAGTACATTATAGTTACTACACGATATTATGGACTCGATGATACACAAACTGCCATGCCTCCTGCACTTCTGTGTCAACACCAGCGCAGAACCTAGTTACATGGCGTCATTTACCGCTATTTACTGTTTACTTTTATAAGCAATGACTCATAACATCACACCTTCCCTTAGTATGATCAACAACTTACTGTCAACATTGCTCCAATTGATAGAATCAATGTAACTCTTCTCGTTTGGAGGATGAATAGTGACATTTACCCTTTCTAAGGTCTCTGAATGGTATGACTCGAAAACACTTCAACAGTAACAACATATTGGCATCCAAAACGGATACATAATAATTGATAATTTATTGCATTTGCATCATTATACAAGAACTTGTGAACAAATCTTCGGGAACTGAGTTTAATTTCACTTCTAAAGAACTGAAGATAAACTAAAAGTCTTAGATTAAGCCTGCAAAAGACTACTTATCACTTATGTAATTATGTTAACAAAGAGATACCCTAAGCCGATTCCATGAAAGATTATATTAGTAAAGACTCATCAACACAACACAATCACTTATGACAAATGACGACAGACTAGTGTTCCTTATTCACTGAAATATAACGGCTCACGCGCCGCTGAAATTGCAGTCAGTGTACCATCTAAACTCAAGTGAAGCTAAAGTATATGTCTTTCTTTCTGCCTTTCACAGAACTATCTATATATCTCTGACCCGAAACACAAATCAGGTTATCGTCTTCTTTCTCGGGCGTATAAAACTCTGGGAATCAGTCAGTGCTGACAAGCTTAAAAAATCATTCACTGATGCGATACCAGCTGCATCACATGCTGACGGAGATTTTAAAACACCTCGCATTCACTTCCCGCTTTGAGATGTTAGATGTTAAATAAACCATCTTATTTATTCACTACATTAGGTTTATTATCAGAAGTCTTTTTTAACTGCTTTCAAAGTTTTATTTCTTTTTGTTGTAATTTAGCCAAACGAGCAAAATCAGTACTTGAGGATCTGTCAGGGTCTCCGTCACTGATATAAAGAAAATAACCCAAAAAACAATAATGGCAATTGCTTATTTACAATGTAGACCATGCACACAAGAACAAAGTTATCCTGAGAGCGGAAAACTGATCCACATTCTAGAGATAGATCGGTTGCCATAAAATGTTTCCACCTGAAGTTATGACAAAATCACTTACCCAAGGTGACGCTGTGTGGGATCGAATACAATGGCACGTAATTGTGAGGCTTTCTTCATAATCAAACGATACTTCATAATCTTCTAGATGGTTTTATGTTTGTTCCTTCGCCACTTTACTATTCATCACAACATTGGCATATTTTCCTTCCTTTGTCCATTGAAAAATTGGAAACATTTATAGTATTTAAGAAGTTCACATTATTACCCAGGCTCTTTCTTGATGCGATACTCAGGCAAATCTTCCCAAATTCTATGTTCTATTTTGATAGTAAATGCATACATTCCCAGAAGTGTTGTACTTTAGCTTCCTCCATACTTTGATATGTGTGCTCTATTTAGTACCTTCTAGAGATCAAGAGCATATTGATATTTTCTGTAGACTCTGATTATATTAGTCCAATAAAGATTTCTTAAACAAGATATGAAATGTATTTTATTGCAGATTAATGTCTTGCCCAATCAGACAAATCAGCATCTACTGAGGGGAATTAAAATCATTATCGACATTTAAGTAGTAATTAGACTTAATTCAATAAATTTAATTATCGTATTTGAAAGACGAGTATAAGATAAGTTTACATAGAAATTGCAACATACTTTCTCTGTGTTGTGTCTACGCGGCTATAATGTGAATATCGAAGTTACAAATATATCTGTCATCATCTATAATTCAGTACTTAAGCAATATATACGTTGATTATTGAAACTTTGAAAGCAGTTGAGATGACATTAGCAATAAATCGCTGGCCTAAATACATGATTTAATAAACTATTTAATATTTTCAGCAAGGAAATATTTGTCCAATAATCTCTATAGCATTTAGGACATAGTATTCTTCATTGATGTTAGATTTATGTAGTGTTCTTTGAAAGTATAGTGTTAACTGCAATAAACTTGTTTTGGACTTTTGCTTACGCGTAAAAGTGTTAAGCGAACGAGAAATAAATCTCACGAAAGACCATATAACAACCAATTTCATGAAAAGATATAGATGGAAAGAAGTTGGGGTATAGGATTAAATGAACTAAACTAATAAGAAATATAAGAAATCACTGCAATTGTTTGAAGAATCGAACGCTTCTAGGATTATTCTAGATATATGTGAAAATCTGTAATTTGTAAGGCTTTATCATTTCTTGCGTATATATAACTCTTCTACGTACTATACAAATTCGATGAAGGTTGAATACACACAGGTATGACAATGTTGCTAAGATATTCGTATTGGGTTTCGTAAAGCACCATGGGGAATAGTCTTCTCCCATAAACCTCGTATTGCTCAAAGCGTAATAGGAGAAATTTAAAAAATGAAACATTTGTGGTAGAGGAAAGAGTGTACCCGTTTCATTAAAACAAAACAATTGGATTAAAATTTATTTTCTTTTTATAATTCTTAGAATTAATATCAGCCATGAAATCTGTTAATATTATCAATGATATAAAATGTAAAGACTTTCTACATTGTGGAGGTGTAACTATACGTATTTAGCTTCAAGCTAAGAAAAAAATAATTATATGAAGTATATGCCGAGAATGAATTATTGTAAAACATATACACGTTAAGAGAGAAATTCCTAGACTAATAGAAAACGGACGACACTGTCATTATTTCATAGATACTACTTGGAGGAAATATCGCATTTAGTTTATATACGCATGTATTAACGACTTTGTTACTTCACTGCTGTTAGTTTAGTTTAGTGGATTTTAAGTAATCAGTAAAATAAGTTCATTATCGCAGTTTTAGATTCAAAAATACTGATTCGCGTTAATATTTGTTATGAAAAGAATTGAATTAAAACCTTGACTCATTATATTCCGAAAGAATTGTGTCTGTGTCGAACTAACCAAACCACACAGAGAATCGCACGAACTGAGAATAATGAGAAAAACAAAAATTCTTTCAAATATTCAAAACACCCTAAAGATTAAATACATTCAAAAATGTAAATATCATGCAAACAGGAAACGCGATCTTATTTGCCATTTTTTTTATTAGCATTTCTGCCTTACATTTTTTGATAGGACGCCATTTTGACGGAAGTTGCATTCTGATATGTTTCAAATTTCTTGGTTTGTCTCCCTATGTGTCAGCTTTATGGAACCTCACGTTTTCAGTCGTAGTCTAAAGCAATGTATTAATTTTATTCAAATACAAATAATATGAAAGTAAATGAAAATACAATGATAAAAGTTTCACAATCTTTGCAGAAAGTCTTGCTTTACCTGGTATCGCTGCCAGCGTAATTTTGACTATGCAACCCATTCTATAATTTCAAACCATACTCTCTATATATATATCAGTATTGAGAGAACTACCCATTGTCTAAGGAAAGCAGATGTTTATAATATTGGAAAAAAAAAGGGTTATGAAATGTTACACTAGTTGAATTTTTCTTACTGAAAATGAATTATTTATTTTCAATTTTTATTTATTTAATGCAAAGCTGATATTTAAATTTTAGCTAATGTGGAGTCATACATTTCAGTTTTGTTCGTATGTTTTCTCTCTACAGTTCAGTATATAATATTCTACATCGGTGGGTCATTTAATTTTGCTCGCATTTTAGTGATATGTAGGTTGCACTTCCAAGTGTTTGTTAATTTTCAATTTTCAATTGAACTAGTGAAGTGTAAATGAATAAAGATTCGATTAAACGTTGGTAACGGTGTGTCTGCTTGAACACATGACCACACACACAGATACATATACATAGGTGGGCGTGTATGTATACATATTGAAATGGTGGTTTCTTTAGATTGAAATATGGTATTTCAATTAAAATTTTATTTGTAAAAAAGATCTAAATCGAGAAAAATATTCGATTTGCTTTGTAGTAATTCATGTTACAATGTTATTGCTTTTGTTACTATTGTTGCAGTAATTCCCGAAAGGTTATTTACATGTGGCTGATGTGGTTGTAATGTGTGTTTTTTATGTATTTCTGTAATAATCAAACTTTTCTCTGTGAGACATTGCGTAGAGCAACGGAGATTTACTTTTTTTCAGAGAACGAGTGATCTGGTAAGATATTTACTAACGTATACATGCATACACATACATATACACATAAATATGTGTGTATGTGTGTATGTGTGCATGTGCGCATTCGTGCATGTGTGTGTGTGTGTGTGTGTTTGTGTATGGAACGTTTTTTTCAAAAATGGTTATAGTAAAGACCACATTTTGTCGGAACGTTTTATTATTCATCATTTATTTGATTCATTCAGGCTGAAGCTACGCTGGGGTATCTCCTTGAAGGGTTTAGTTAAACAAATCAACCTCAGTATTTATATTCTCTTTCAGTCATGAGTAGTTGTTCTGGTTTCTTTTGCCGAATTATTAAGCTTTGGGGGCGTAAATAAAGCTAGAGCAATTCTTATGAGGTGGTGGGAACAATCTAAAGCATAAGCACAGACACACTCACACGTTCATATATAAGTCTTTATTTCCTACGTACGTTTTCCCATTCCAGTTATTGCAACTCAGCGTTTGATGATACAAGTGTATTCGGATGCTTAAATTCAGTGGATAATCAGGAAAATATTTAATATATATATTTGACTTCTGTACTTAGAACATCCAATGCTGAGATCCAAATAAAGGAAACGGTGAAGCGTACGTAGGTACGTAACGTTTATACTTGTGTTTGTCTTAAATTCCAGAAGATATGCTATGTATATCCTAATTAGCAGCACTAATGAATATAATGTTCGACTAACCATTATACTAAATAACGATAATCTACGTGGAGCTATGCCTCATTCATTAGTAGCCTACATATCTCTGTACACACACACACATTATATATATATATATATATATATATATATATATATATATATATATATATATATATATATATATATATATATATATATATATATATATATATATATATATATATATATATATATATATATATATATATATATATATATATATATATACATATATATATATATACATATATATATATATATATATATATATATATATATATATATATATATATATATATATATATATATATATATATATATATATATATATATATATATATATATATATATATATATATATATAGTACCATTTAGGAAGACAGCGACAGAGAGAGAGAGAGAATTCTTGAAGTGATATACAGATGTTATATATTAAGAAAAAAGAGGTAGTCAAAGCGACTTTCAGTTTCCAAATCCACACACAAGAATTTAGTCGGCCCCAGCCTCTAGTAGAAAAGACTTGCCCAATGTGCCATACAGTGGGACTGAACCTGGAACCATACCACAGCGAAGTAAACTTCTTAGCACACCCAAGTATTGCATATTTCATTATTAGTCTTCTGTGTATCGAAACATAATCTCTTTAAATTATTTAGTTTTGGATAATTTCTCAGGCTTACCATCTGAATAAGATTATTGAGTGTGGTTTGTTGTTGGCAAGTGTTACGCAAGACAATGACGTTTCATGTAAATGCGAACGTACTTAGTAAGTCCTTCAAACCTGCACTTGAATTTTTTCATCTTTTAACTTCTACATGAGTACTAAATCTGTGCATTTTGGTTTGAATTTTGCTATGAAGTTTGTTATTAATTATTTCACATATGCTTAATTATCCAACATAGTTAGGCTATCGACTACCGTCTTTCTCTGTGTATTGTGTTCCAGAGTACTATAAATCCTCCTTTTGGTAAATTTATGTTTAACTGCTGGGGACGTGTCGTACATATGTGTGTGTCTGCGATATAACAGCGTGGTATGAAAGCTTATAAAGTTTATGTTGATATTGAAACATATATAACATTGGGTGCAAAAAATTCCGGCTGATAGATATGTAGTATTTTGTTGATGAGAGGTTGCGTGCTGCTGTTATCATATATACTCTGACGATTAGTATGTTGTGTGTAGTGATTTATGAATAAATTCGATTTCCTGACCTACCCATTTACCTAGTACAGTTAAGTTGTGTATTTAATGTACTCTTTGAGTGTATATAGACAAGGAATGTGTGAATGTTCTGTGTGCACTATCTAAAGAATCTTCTACCTGTTAGTCGACAGCACATTAATAACAGAGATTCCCGATAGACTGGGGTTGAAAATCCTGTTAATATACGTGAAACTCAATGTGGGATCTGGAGAGTAAAAAGCACCATAGACATTCCTCTATTTATTTATGAAAATGTGATATTTTTGGTTGAATTCTCTCTGAATCTATATAGAACGCTACAAATGTGGGCCCGGATAGAAGTCCTGAACCTATTTTCTTCCACTTGTAACATTGCATTTCTTTTGAACAATAAACGAAGACTCGGTTATTTGGGACCAAAATAAATTGAGAGTGGTTCTTGTTAAATTAGTTGGTCTCCTGTCACCTTATCTAAAAACATAATTCTCCTAATCCGATGTCTATGGATCAGTAAAAATATTTTCAATATCTATAACCTAAATCTGTTTTCTGTACAATTTCTTGTACCTTATTGAATGGTTATACTTCATCACAGATATATGATACTTTCTGGTGCTCTCTACTTGTTTAACGGCTGTGTAGGAAAGATATACCATTATAGATAGCAAGAAATTATATTTTGTGTGTGAATCCTTACGGTGTTATAGGATTGTACACTAACTATCTAGTTACGAACTGGAAATGAATAAATCTCTAGGTGGGTGTTTGCTCCGGTGATTAATTTTCAGAGTTATATTTTTAGTTGCGCAAGGTTGTTTACTTTTCATTTTCCTGAATTTGAATTTACCATAATATATATTGCTGATTTTTCTAATGTATTAAACTTGGTTCAAAATAGAAAATATGATAAACTTACCGCGTTTGTAAATGACAATTTAGCGTTATTTAAGCTTCCTGCGAGTTAAGTTTTTGAGTTGTTTTGTTTATTTCGCTGTTCATGGCCTTTACACCTGAATAAGTCATGCAATTAATCATTGGTGTTTTTACAAAAAAATAGTTTCATTACTATCAGTCTCAAGAGACTCAGAAAGTAATTCGAGTTCGACATTTTGCGTTGTTCATATATTCCTTACGGGAAGAAGTTTGAACTGAAAGTGAGGAGAGTAATTTGATCAGCTCACAGAAGTTAGGGAATGGAATTTCATCGGTAAGCAACAATTTTAGTGTGTTATTATGAATATTTATCTTCCACATATTGCTATTATATATTCTGCTTAAAATTGAAGAGCGAAGTAATTTTAACATAAGTATTTCTATTGATGCTGCAATGAAAAGCACTTTATAACCAGCAAATAAACCAACAAAAAAAATCATCCTTAAATATTTCTGAATGCCCTGCAAAGTAAACCACCAACAAATGCTTATACACGTGAAGGGAAGCTGAATATTCCCATTAATACTATCCTTCTGTAGGAAAGTCTCTTCTGAGACTATCATCGCAATTTTCATTATGCAAAGCTTTCAATAAGTAAATAGTAAGAATATAATAAATATTAGTTAATAAAGGATATTCAAATAGATTAGTAGATGAAGCTATAAAATAGTGTTCAGGATCATCATCATCATGCTTACACATCTACAATCCAGAACAAATACCAGCGCATAAAATATCGCCCTTGCTTATGATCGATCTTGAAATCACACTTGATCCAACACGTTATAACACACACAAACACACTCACTCACACACACAGCTATGTATGCTCCTATCTATGACTTTTCTTGGTATATATTTCGGTGTGGATATACATATTCACATAGGAAGAGCGGAGGTGAAATATATCAATGAAAATAGCTAAAAATAGATACAAAAATGGGGATGGGGTGAAAAGGTTATAGTCTGAATATGAAGGAATGATGCTAAAGTTATAAAATCTTCCATACATTAAGTTCAACTCTTATCAATAACTGCATTGATTCTTTCCGTGTAAACAGATATCTGACTGTTAAAAAAACACTTTAAAAGTATCTTATTGTATACATTGATAGACCATTAAACAAAACACACCTGAGCGTTCATTTTCAAATTGAAATGGAATTGTGTTTTTAAAAAAAAGCATGTGACGTGCTATTTCAAAAAATGTTTTGTATTTCTTCCAGAGATGGTAAGTCAAGTAGCATTCTCAAATAATTTTCAGTTCCATTTTTGTATCATAAGATTATTGGTATTGTAACCGCTTTATTACAATGCAATCATCGGTAATGTAACCTCATGGGAACTGTAACCGTCTTGTGATGCCACGTTTTCAATTTCAATGAGCAAATCCTTATATTTTCTGAGATAATCAAATTTTTTGCCGAGATGTTATGATCCCAAGGAATACTCATGCCGATCGAGAAACAAATTTCGTTGCTTTGGTCTTTCACAACAATATCCGATTTATTAGCTTTCATGGCTCGGTCTCTATGTACTCCTGGAAGGTCCCAAAGAATTATTACATTCTCTCCCTCACTTACAGCCTGAGGGCGGTGATTATACGACTTATCGGCAGTCTTGGTTTTACAATGCCGATATATTAAACAGCGTAGAAATTGACTTTCTCTGTCATGCTTCGATTTATACTTCTCTGGCGGTGCACTGTTTCAGTCATATCTTTGCAGAATTGCTATTTTAGATCTTTTCCATTTTCCATCCCATTGGCATGGTAGTTCCTGGTTGATAAGATTTATTTTGAGCAGCTAATATGAAGCCTTCGCTTTGTAGCCACTGGAATATGTGCTTCTGGTCTACGTCAACGTGTTTGCTAGGGGCCACATATTTGCCATGCATAGATCTTCGTTCCCACCTGTCAACCAATTAATCTTGCACTTTTTCTTTGCCATTAATTTCATCTACTTTGCAACAACAGTTGCCGCACTTCCGACATGGTATTCGACTTAGGCATCATGCATGAAATCCATGGCATTATTTTTTGTTTTGCTTTCTTTTATGACAGAATGAATCATCTTATGCCTCTCGTAATTTTCAATGAGTTTTAGCATCCAGTTCATTGTTGTTTCAAGATCGGCCATATCAGGATTGCTGAAAACAGGACAGTGCTGTTTCTGCTCTATCTCACTAACGGTTTGGGCATTAATTTGGAGAGTGCAATTTGCATTAATATGGGGGGGCCTACAGTGGAGTCGGTGACCTTTTTTTTTTTTTTTCGCAAAAGAGAACACTTTGGGGTTTAGTTTGATTTTCTCAACGGCCCATTTCTCCTCAGCTGTACTTTGGTTATTGATGATGGTCTTCTCTAGGATGATAGCCGTCGAATATATGTGTGGCTGTTGGCAGTATTTTAGTTTGTTAATTTTTTTTGTTGTTCTTTTTATTTTTCTGACAATAGTCTTTTTTCTATTTTTGGGAATTCTGTACTTAGTTTTGTTCCCAGGTCATGGTGGCGTGTGTTTTGCACATAAGTTTATGACTGTGTCTACAAAAATCTGCAAAGATATTTTGCTCGTGGAGGAGGTGTGTATATGTGTGAAATACCAGTCAACATGTGATAGCTCATTCATGATTACATCCCAGTCAATGTTATAGAGATCCATGCTATCAAACTGGTAGGCTGGAGAGAAGTCACTAGGGTTAGCTTTCGGCTGGAATCGCAGGTTACAGAGAACCATGTCATGGTCTGAAAGAAAGGTTTTTTTCCATTCTAACATTATGCATAGTGTTAGTGTGGTGACCGATCACAAGGTCTTGGTGTAAAGACAAGTTGGGACAAGAAAAACTCATTCATAAAGTCAAGCAGTGACTCTACTACGTCTTTTTCAAATGAGATTTCCGAAAAAGCAGCGCATATAATCAACACACGAACTGTTAAGCAAATACGAAGCAAAGTAAGACATATTGAGGTTTCCTGTTATATCGCACGTTCGGATGACCTCTACTCAACTACTCGACGTCTAGACTTCCCCCTCTATATCTACGTATTGGGCTAACCTACTTCATCGGCTGGGGTCGTCGGCACAATATTTCCTTTGAACCAATCAAGGGTGATTTTGATATATTTACTATTCAAATATAACTGTTAATGAATGTATGGCTAACATCTTATATTATGAATTTAGCTCAGATTTCAGGACCGTTCGAACTCTTGTTTAACATTCGTTATGCTTGCATGCGGAATGTCAGAGCTTCCATTCATTCGTACATATTATTTGTAAGTTTCTTGGTACTTTTATATCTGTGTCAATATCTAGCACCGCTGAATGTGAGGTCTTCAAATTCTCTTCCTGGAAAGTGGCCTTGGCATGTTTATCAAAGCTAAACCCCACCCTAATGATACCACTAAATACTTTCACCCTCTGTAATAGACCGTCATGCTCATTATTTTTGCCATAATTTTAGGCTATCCATTTAAAAGAGATGGCTTATTTTTTTATTGTCAATTTTGCACAAATACCTTCTACTTTTGAGTTCATTTAGAAGGGGTATTAGAGCTAAGCAAAAGATTAGAGGTTAAAATGTGACACCTTGGAAACTGCTACAATTGAAGTTTGTACTGTTTGAAGCTAGAGCGATATAATTACAGGTTCATCTTTCACAGGAGACATTTTGATGATTTCCAGCGATTTCAAGAACCATGAATGTGGTATGCTGTCAAAAGCCTTTTCATCATTTATTTATCCGGTACTGAAATTTCTGTGCTTCTTATGACAATTCTCAAGAAATATGTGACTCACTAGGAATCCACCGTTGTATCCATATGTGCCTCGACGGCACCGCTTTGGTTCAGTGGGGATAATATTGTTCTGTTCGAATAATAAATATGTTTTTCCCCCAAAAATAGATGTTATAATTTTATAAGGGATTTATAAACAAGTAGTTGTTTGGAACATTGGTTTCATTATTCTTTCGGAGTAAATAAGTAACGCTAATTGATAACCTGGAAGGTGTTTCCTTAGGGTCTCTTATAATTTCATTGAACACTTGAACTAAATATTCGTGTACACACGGGACAATGAAAGCATTGCATATTTACTAGGGCATTTCCATTTATGAACATTTGTGTGTATCAATCTTGTCTGCTATTGTGATGTCTTCCCATGCTTGTTTTTGTAAATTTTGTTGAGAACTTTCTTTGCGTCCAAACCAATGTGCATCGTCAGTGTATGTTTTCTCATCACTCCAAATCTCTTTTCAAATTTTCAAAATGTACCAGGGGAGGGGTACTTTCAATGGTCATTTCTTCTTCCCTGTCTCTCAGTAGAAAGTTTTCGCATTGGGTGTGAACTGTTTATTTTGCTTGTAAAACTTGTTTCTCATTTCAAATCTTCATATTCTTTCAGCTTTTACTTGGACATGTTCTAATGTTTCTTTTATTGAATTAGTTTCCTTCGTGAAAATCCATATTTTCCCATCATCTTTCTTCATTTTCTGGATCTTACATAATTTCCACAGATTGGGTCATTAAATATTCATATTTCCGCTCTCAGTAATTCAATATATTTTTCGATTTTACTTCTCCAGTTTGGAATTCTCCCCAGATTTGTATTTCTTTCTTTTTTTCGGAGGCGTATAACTAGCTTCAATTGCCTTAGCAGATGCGTAACTAACTTCAATTAACTCAATAAGATTAGGCTTTAATTCTTGTATGAATTCTTTTGTTACATAGTTAACAATTTTGATTTGCTTTTCTTTCAGTTTGTATTTGGGAGTTTATGGATTGGTTCTGTATCATTCATACTTGTTTATCTATATTATTATTAATATTGGGTGAGAGAACAGTGCATGCAATCGAAGTGACATTGGGTAAAATATACGAAGCCCAAAATACCCATCATGACACCAGAGATGTGCATCACAGCATTAGGTGCACGACATAGTGATCTCATATCAAGATAAACGGCGCATGAACTTGCAGGTGGGACCCAGTGAGAATGTTCTTCAGGTCGAGTAGTCCATCCAGCTCAGAAGACCGCGGGAATAAGGGTTGTTTACGGACATTGAACGAAACACCCATGTTTCTAGCAGTGAATTATCCAAACCCTAAAGAATATATGGCTATGATGCTCCCCCACTACTTCTGCTCGTGGTGAGAGATGCACACATCGTCAGCCACGAAGGGACATGCTCAAATGGTTAAGGTCAAACAACTGACAAGCAAATCTGTGGTATTAAGCAGAATATTTGCCGTAGTCCACCTTTTATAACAGGACAAAACAATATACACGATAACACTTCCAATCAGTTAAGATTAAAAGTCATGGGAGATACTGCCTGGTACTGCATCGGGGCAAAGCAGAATATTTGCTGTAGATCATCTTTTATACCAAGACAAACAATGTACATCATAACACTTCCAATCAGATCAGATCAGAAGCCATGAGAACGACTGCCTGGTACTACATCATTATTACCTCCTCACTAGCGAAGGCGGAGGTATTATTTTCAGTCGTGTTTGTTTCTTTGTTTATCTTAGGACAAGATATCTCAGGAACCGCTAGATGGATTCGGATAAAACTTTCGGAGATGTTTGGCCCAGTGATTGGCACGAAATGAGAAGGTGTTGGGATCGATCCCGTACCGGACAAGGATTCTGAAATATTTGCTATATTTACTTTACTTTACGTGTCGTATTATGACCTTACCTTCACTTTCAAATCTTTCTCTGATTATCTTGCTTGAAAGCAGTATTGCTGTTTTCAAAGATTTATTTTCGTTTATCTACTATTAATTTTACTTGCGTGTCTATCTTAATAGAAACTGATGGATAAAGAAATCAAACTACATAAACAAACGACAGCAAAACTGTTCGGAAATTAAATATCGCTAACATATTCAGTAACAATAATAGATTTAATTTATCCTCAACAATTTTTAGTTTTATCAATTTTGAACATATCGCTCCTGTTTAAAACCTCTTACCTACTAGACAATTACATTTCTAGTTCTGCCTTGAAGGAAGCCTTACTTCTTGGACTGACGTCTTTGTATGCATCGATGTTGTTAAACTTCCGTTGACAGCACCGTATACAGGTCCTTTCCGTTTTCTTTCACGCACGAATGAATTTTTCACAATATACCTCAATGGTCGTAAAGACACTTTATCAGTGGGTAGATAGGCCTTCATAGAGAAAACTGTCCCTGTTGCTAGTACAGACGACACACACAACATTACACCCACCTTCATATTCCATGACCACCAGGGTTCCTGTTACTGATTTCGACTTCTTGCGCTTGTCGCATTGAGAAACTACACTTTATATAACAAACATCCTTCCGATTTTTAAATTCCTTTGCTTTAAGAGAATTTTCTGCACAGATGTATTGTCATGTTTTCCTTCCATCGCACCGATGTCACTGGATTAAGTTTGTTTGGTTAGTGTACGTCCATGTTGCTTTGTACGTACATGTTGTTCTGTATTTCTAAGTTTTTCTATACGTCCATGTTGTGCTGTATTATTATTATTATTATTATTATTATTATTATTATTATTATTATTATTATTATTATTATTATTATTATTATTATTATTATTGTTATTATTGTTATTATTATTATTATTATTATTATTATTTTATGTTTGACTTTTGCTTTGCATTTGTACAAGTTGGATCCAAGTCTCACCCAGATACCTCAAGAGACAACAAGTTAGAAGTTCATGTAGGTGTTATGCCTAGGGTACCATATATTTGGATTTGTACGTTGTGTTGTTCTATCATCATTATTATGTGATTAAAACTGGGTTTATGAAAAGTTAGTCGACTGTGGCAAGACTTATGAAACTGAATGGATGTAATCTACATATGCTTTTCTAAGGAGGAGGGAAGAAACTGGAAGAGGGCACTTCCCCATACCTTGGGGATGGCAGAGTAAACCGGGGCTTTTTTGTGAGGTATACCCCGAATTATCCCAAGTGAACCGTCCCGCTATTGGGGATTCTATTCATTTATTTATTACTTACATCTTTACGTTCTATTACATATCCTCTGTTATATCCTTTAATGTGGTAATATCGCCCCTTTATCGATGTTAACCCCACATCTTTTTGTAATTTGTGTTTTATGTTATTTTTGTGTGCTGTAACTCATCCTTCAGCATTGTCCTCCATGTCTTGGGCCCTTGTGGCCAATAAAAAATAAATCATTATTATTATTGGTGTTACTGTTGTTGTTGTTGTTATTATTATTATTGTTTTAATATTGTTGTTCTTGCTGCTGCTGCTGCTGCTACTACCACTACTACTACTACTACTACTACTACTACTACTACTACTACTACTACTGCTACTACTGCTGCTGCTGCTACTATTACTGATGTTGCT
Organism: Octopus bimaculoides; assembly: GCF_046866305.1. Lineage (NCBI taxonomy): Eukaryota > Metazoa > Mollusca > Cephalopoda > Octopoda > Octopodidae > Octopus > Octopus bimaculoides. Next base: position 33,433,230 of record NC_142931.1, read on the forward strand.
GATGCTGCTGCTGCAACTACGACTACTATTACTACTATTGCTACTGCTACTGCTGCTGCTGCTTCTGCTATTGTTGCTGCTGCTGCTACTGCCGCGGTTCTTACTACTGCTGCTGCTGCTACTGCTGCTGCTGCTACTACTACTACTACTACTACTACTACTACTACTACTACTACTACTACTACTACTTTTACTACTACTCAGCTATCTATCACATTATATTTCTTGCTGTGTCACCCGAACATACTTTTTTGTAGAATCATTATTTTAGGTCCTTGCATTCTCGGGTAAATATTTCAATAATGCATAATAATATTCATTCAGTGCGGCTGTATGTAGTAGGGAATTTATATCTTTCTTTCCATTTGAATGCCCATACAACGTTTGCATGTTCATTTTCAAGGATGTTCGGTTTTGCAATTATGCTATTTTTCCACGTTTAGTTCTAACTATTTTACTAATTCGGCATTCTACGTATGTAGTAACCTTGCAACATTTCCAGTCCTTGTAAAATATAATATTTATGAAGCACTTACGCACAGAAACTAAATAAGTAACTCTCTCTGGCTCTTAACACGTTTATTCACGTATCGGAGATGTCTACTTTATCCTCATTCTTTCAGATATATTTTTCCAAATTGAAAAATATATTGTCCGATATATACCCGTGTCTGTCTCTTCTTTTAACATTCTTGTCTTTAGACATTGAAATGTCCTTTGTTCTGGATTTCCTTCAATACTTTCAAAAACTGCCCGTAGAATGTTTTCTCTAGTAATGTATTCTGGTTCCGAGAATTCACATTCTCCTTTCTTTCAGTTAACACAATGATTGTTCTAACTACTATCAAAGGCACCTCATATTGTCGGTAATGTACTTCTTAAATTCTCTGTCTCTCTGTCTCTCTCTGTTTTCACAAGTCTTCTACACTTATCTGACTGTCTTCCCCATCCTTTCTGCTAAAATGCAATTTATCAATTGTTTCCCATGGCCACACTTATTATGAATTGTCTGCAATTTCTTTTCTTGTTGTATCTACTTTCTTCAATTCTTTTTTGTCCAGTTTATTATTACACTTCTGTGTCTGATGATCTATGATACTCTCGAGTTTAAGGCAGTAGAGATCTTAATGCCATTGGCTTCGGGTTTTCATATCCTGCTAAATTTTCAGAAATATCCTCCCCCGAATTTGATTTCATTTCTTCTGTCTTTTACATCAAAAGCTTCCCACATACCATATATTTATAGCCATTTTCTCTATCAGTCTCTTTAATCTTCGTTTGGTAGATTTATTCCGTCAATTTTACGGTAATTCTCTTTGTTTATCAGAAGGAACTCACAGAAATACCAAATTCCATTCTGATGTCATTTCCAAACACTCGCACATCACAGAGAAGTTTATCCACTTCTCTCTACATCTTACCATGTGACACTAGCTCATCCATGAATAGCAAATTTCCAACTACACCTTGATCATTTCCCAAAATATGTCAAACATTTTCATTTCTTATCTCTAAGGAGAGTGAAATTAGAGTATTAGCAAACAGTAAGGGTAATAGGCTATCGAAAAACAACAATAACAATAGACTTGAGGAATATTACGATCTGTTTTGACATTGCCGAGCGGATTCATGTTATCTCCTTTGATCCTCAATTTCACATCCTTACATTTATCTGCGTAGTAATGTTATTTGCAAATGTGAACAAGCTGAGGGCCTTAAAAATTAAAGAGTAGAGGAAAGTGGTATATGTTTTGGTAATCAATCCAACATATTTCTTGCCGATATGGCTTTCTTTTCAGTTTCTTGTAAGTGTTTAACAATTAAATGTTGGATATTTGTGCCTCTTAAATTCCTCTCGTATACTTTCTGTTCATTAAAGAGAAGGATGTATTACTCTGAATATGCATAGATATTATCAAACGTACTTTTAAATAATTTCCATTTTAGCACTAAGGAACATATTGATTCTTACCATTAGTTATTCAGTTTGCGTTAAGTTAATGGGATAAGTTTTCTTTCAAAAATTAGTTAGCATTTTCCAAAGTATTTTGAAATTCTTCTTCAAAAATCTTGCACTCCTTGTGCCTTCATTATTAATAAGATGGCAGAATTGTTAGCACATCGGGTAAAAGTGCCTTGCAACATTTCGTCCCCATTCATGTTGTGAGTTCAAATGCCGCTGGGGTTGACTTTGCCTTTTATCATTTCCTGGTCGATAAAATAATTACCAGTTGAGCATTGGGGTCAGAGTAATTTACTTACTGTCATCCCTCGAAAACGTTGGCTTTGTGCAAAAATTTGAAACCTTTATTATTACTGTTGTTTTACTTCGTAACGGCTTGGTCCTAGTCCTTTCCTATTTTCTCTATACGTCTGATACTCACTTTCACATAATTCGGAACTGTAAAATCAATTGCCTGGCACTTTCTATTCTCCTTGACTTGTACTACTATATGAAGCCTTCTCGCTTCTATTAATTTGTCAGTTTGAAAGTTAAAATCTCACAATATATTATATTTCATATATTATATTAGTGAATCGTCATTTTATATCTATGTTCGTAAAATATATTCCCATTATACTGAAACAGTTGTAGTTACAGAAGTAATATGTTTTAACGTTTGTGTTAATATATCCATAGTCTGCGACTAACATACTTGACATGGAATATCAAATTTAATGGATACATTTCTTCTTAAAATAAACACTTCACATATATACAATTGATAGCTGGATTTTGTAAATCTTCTTCATGAGCACACAACCGATGCTAATCCATTTTATATATCATAAATATAAGCATATGTATATGTGTGCCAACATATATTTGCACGTATATGCGAGTGTTTATATGTGTATACCTATCTATCTATCTATATATCTATCTATCTATCTATTTATCTATCTATCTATCTATTTATCTATCTAGCTATATATATATATATATATATATATATATATATATATATATATATATATATATATATATATATATATATATATATATATATATATATATATATATATATATATATATATATATATATATATATATATATATATATATATATATATATATATATATATATATATATATATATATATATATATATATATATATATATATATATATATATATATATATATATATATATATACATATATATATATATATATATATATATATATTCACTGAAACCGTTGGAATCCCAGGATGCAACCGAAAATGTAGATTGTGCCATGTCTCTGTGGAAGACATCACACATGTGATTAACAGCCGACAAGAAATGTCATCAGTATCCTACCTCCCTAAGCAACACGACGTTGTCGCAAAACAATATACAATTCCAACTGGAAAAGAGAGTCCTGGAATAAATACAAACGATTCACCTGCCATTGAAAACGTATACAAACGTCAACACAAGGAGGGATGGTGTATATTCCTATCACAACAATGGTGAAGTGTATAGAATAGGACGGATGTTGTTTGGAACAGACAAAAAACAGTAGGCACCGTCATAGAGGTCAGCAGTGGTACTGATGTCTTTATCCCTTTGAAAATTAGAGAAAGAGGATAACAATGGATAATGCTTCAAAACATCCAGCTTCTAAATTCAGATAACAAATTTACGCCAATAATAATTGTAGCACATGGCTTTGTGATTAAATACGTTACTGATCGTTTGGATGAGCTTAGATTTTCAGAAAAAAATATCAAGCAACTAACTCGCACATAACAAATGTGGATTAGTAAAAATAAGCAAGACTTTTCTCAAGTGTAAAAAGTGACTTTGATTTCTATATTGTATTCCAATGATAGACGGATTTGTTTTTTAATCATCGTTAGAAACCAGTTCCTTGCCCAGAGGTAGAAATTAAATAGCTAACAGCAGAAATGAACATAAATACATACATTAATACATGAACACACATACATTGATGCATATATACATGCACACCCATTCCTCCCACCCTCCCTCCCTCCCTCCATCCATCCATCCATCCATACATACATACATACATACATACATACGTACATACATATGGCACATATCTACGGATATCCACATGAAAAATTCGGGATGTTGCATAAAGTAACTTGAAATTTACTGTAGATTTCTAAAGTGCTAAGGTATACGTTAATATTTTCTCTTAAAATAACACCTAAATAAAATAGATTGAAATGTATAGCAAATAAAATTAGGATAAACATTTTTATGTGTACAGAGTAAAGTAAACTATGTCAGCATTTCATGTTAAAGTGCATATACACTTTATAATTTGGTGTTCGATGTTATAAAAATTCCATTTATTTGTAGGGAAAGGGATATATTATACTAGTAATATAAATGTGTTATTATTCGTCTCGAACATTATACAATTGTTGGAAAGGCACATCCGCTGAAGCAACCACAATAACAGCAACACCATTTCAAAATGCATATTATTTCAGTCGAATCGTGTGAGTAAGGAATATCTTACGTTCTTAAAAGTATCTTAGAAATATTCGATATTAGAGAATATTCTGAGGAAAATAGATTTCTCTCTGGCTAGATGTAATATGATGTTGTAAAACCTGCAATTTATCATATATACGCTAAATAAGATAGGAAAATCACAAAAGAGAGAAAAAAAAAAAGAGAGAGTGATAAACCGAAAAGTGAACAATACTACGTATAAAACAAAACCCACTCAAAATATCACTGCTAGCTGTCCATTTCTATCTTCATCGCATTCCTTCTATTATGGTTTTGTTCGAAGCGAATACATATCAATCAAATGTCACATGGCTTTAAATAACAACCAAAAGCAGGCTTTTTACTTATTTTTCTCAGATGTTAATATTATTTTTTTTGTAATTTTTTTTTTCGAATTTGTTTCTCTTTTCCCGTTAAAGGTATATTATTTGAACTTCATACATAAATTGTTTCTTGAAGAAAACGTTGCCAAAATTTTCTTTCTTTTTATTTCCCTTATAAATTTTTTTCTTGCATGAATGTGTGCCACACTTGCTTCTGTTATTATTGTTGCTGTTGTTTTTCAGTTTATACTGTTGTAGCATTGACTCGGTCGTGACCCGAAAAACATACTGCATTAATGATAAGAAAAAAAAATAAGAGAAAGAAATACACAAGTTCCTCTTAACAAAACATGTAAAGTAATTAACCCAAAACACTGCTGTTTCTGCTACTGCATTACCCACTCCTCCGTCAACTACTACTACTACTACTACTACTACTACTACTACTACTACTACTACTACTACTGCTGCTGCTGCTGCTGCTGCTGCTCGTACTTCTACTACTCTAGTATCCATTCCGGTATCACTGTCATGCTTCAACAACTCGAAAATCTTCCGCAAAACGCAAGCTATGGTAATTTCGTTGACGCCTAAATCGCTCTCATTATATTTTCGCGTATTTCCGATACTAATACTAGCTTTCAATATTTTGCAATGTAAAAGATTACACTGACAACATTTCCTGCTAGGAACGTCTGGCTCCATCTGAAATAACAGATGAACAATTTTGTTTTTCACTTTACTAGTTTTTTGCTGCTAACTCAAACTGAGAAAAAACGTGACTGAGAAAAAAAAACGTGACTGACAATAACTCCTTGCCCTCAATTACTCTAGGAAATTGTATAGAAGTTGCAGCTTCATTGGATTCATGACTATTGTGATATTTTCATTTCGATCCTTCACATAGAGAACTGTTTACATCAGATGGACTGTGCGACCGCCTACACCTGATGCCTTAAATAGATACTAAGCATTTGGTGTTAAAACTTGAAAAGGTGCGATGTTTGGCAACGGAACATAGTTAAGGAGATGCAAAACGGATATTAGTCATTGTGCGCTTCATTTCAAAGTAGCCTCCTCTCAGCATTTCTGGTTAATCCTGAACTATCTGCGTGTAACTTCGTTTTAGTTCATATCAACTTACAGGTCTTTATTCTATGTACCTTCATAGGATAGTAAAACCTACAACTGAAAATGCCATCGGCGTTGTCCACCACTGGTCTGCTTTTCTAAGTGTCTACCTGTATACACAGTATTCTGTTTCTTCCAAATTCGCCGTAAATATACAATAGTGATAACAAAATCATGTATTGACGATGTGATCGATATCTATTGTGTTAGACACCGTGGCGATGAAATCCCTATTCGTGTAGACATACTCATAGCCACATTTACGTTCCACAGGAATGGCTCAAAATGCAAAGCCTATACAACCGATAGTAATCACAGTCAGACTATACAACTAAACGGCTATGACAGATGATCATATAATTGCCCACAAGCAACCGGTACTATAATTCACACTTTCACACTGATTTAGCACCTGAACGAAACCGGGCGCATGGAACAGAGCTGCCTGATATTTCTGGTTCACGGTGTCGAACATCGTAGAGTTATGCTAATTTATTTTGATTATTTTATCTAGATCTCTAACTCAGTATGATGTATTGAATGAAGCGGAGGGTATCATGAAGAGGTCTATCTAGAATCGCACACTTTTTGATGGATTGGCAGAGGTTTTAATAAGAGCTAACTACCTGAAGACTATATGTACTCAAAAACACTTGAATCTCTACTGAGTAGGAACTTTGAAACCTTTTATCTGAGATAGACAGTTGTGGCATCATATACAAAGCATTACACTACGTTAATAGAGAAATACCTGGTCTACTGGCATTTGTAACAAACAGTGTTAACTGGGGATGGATAAGTCTACCATCTAACAACGTTCCTCTGTTTTCGACCTCTGTTATTATTTATCATTCCTTGCTTATTTAAAAAAGTATTGAGTGGTGTGAGTTTCGTTGTCAAAGTTTTCAAGTGTGGTTTTCTGCTCGGCACCCACAATCTGATGAATATTAGGTTTCCCTAATACTTTATCGTATTCAGAAATGTTTTGTACTTCCGGATCTCTATGCAATATCTTCACGTTTTCGCTTATTTCTCTGACTGACTATCACATGTCATTGCTTAGTATGCTGGAACATGTTAGTATCTAAACAATGGATAGGGTACGACTGCTATTTATTTTCCCTCCGTACTTACCATCGGTTTTATCTCCTTATAAAGCTGCCCCCGTCTAGTGGAGTGGACTACCATTCTTGTAAATTATTCGATGCACGTGAATACTTCCATATCCTTGGAGAAACAGAAATATACTACTGTTCTCTTTACTCGAGGAGAGGATAAAGAAGCAGGACACCTTGTACTATGTGGCATCCATACTTTTTCTTGTTTCCAAACATTCTTCTATGTAGTTATTCCTAGTTGCTTTGCAGATCTGCAATTCTGCTGTTGTTTAATTTTGTATTATTAAGAATATTGGAGCTGATGCATTCATTGTTGTTTGTCTTAATTCATTTCTGCTATTGTTAGTGATATTGTTGAGTATAGCTTTTCACTACATTATTTAAGGCGAAAGTAATTTTCCTCAAAAGTTTTTTAGTTTGAGTAGAAAAGACGACATTTATTTCATACTTTTGAAATTATTATATATTTTCGCTTAAAATGGATACTCGGAAACCAAGTGCAATGTTTCAATAAAAGGTCTTCCTTCTTCAAGCGACAGTGCAAAACATAGACTTATAATTTTAGCTAAGTACAGGAATGAAGAAGGCTCTTCGAGTAGACCGATATTAATAACATCTGAACACCACACCAAATAATAATGACTAGGAGGTGCATTCAACAGTTTTGAGACTTTTGTTTTGGGAGTGGCACTTATTACTGCCCTAGATAATTGCAATATTGGCATATAATTACTATGCATATATACTGACCTGCCAACATTTGTTATTCCAGATTCAAGGGGATGGCTTTACAGCACTTTGAAAACAATTTATTAAACACTGCTTGCCACATCTGATTAATATGCAGGACTTTTCATATTTAGGACTTTTGGAAAGTCGCTATGCAAAACGTAATACTGAGTAAAACGCAAAAAACAGCTTGTAAGAGATTCAGGACTGCTTAAGGATTAACTTCGTCGCTGGCAAAGATGGTAGAAAGAAAATAAGAACCGACGAGATGTGTGGTAGAGAGAGACGTCAGAACATCAGAGATGGTTGAAATAGTTCGCAATTTTCTGGATGAAAGACGGTCGTGTGTCATAAAGATAATGACACAATTTGAAGTTACCGCGGCAACTGTCCACAGATATATTCATGAAGATATGAACTAGCGAACAATGTGTTCAAAGTTTCTTCCCAGAGTGCTTGATGCATCCTGCGAATCAACGACTTGAGAGAACTTGTTCTTTCTGATTTTTGGTTGTTCTCCATGCCTTTGGAAAGCCTCAGGGACATTTATTTTGAAGATAAAAGAGGCTGTCACAAGGGTCCTAGACACCTTCACTTATAGGACTGCTATGTAGCCTTCATGAATTGGTTGGAGAACTACAACACACGAATTGAAGTCAGAGACTCCTACTTTGAAGGAGAATAGAGTTTTTTTTTTTTTCATTTCTGTGAAATTAATAAATGTCTCTCTTCAGTAGCACTGTCGGACTAAGGAACCTTATTTGTTGATCGCCCTTTGCCTAAATGTTACAAATTAATTGATTATTTGCTCCATATAGAGATTCTGAACATATCTCGGAACATCGCTGATTTTTTCTACTAGTGAAACATTTATACAATGTCTTCCACTGGTCGCTATGGCAAACTAGCAAGAAGTATTCAGTCTATGATAATATTTAGATGTCAGAAGTTCAATGTTCGCTTAGGCTTACTTCAGAGTAAATACATCATGACATTAAAAGTATAAAAAAAGAAAAGAAAAAGACACTGGAAAAGGAAGAATCTGCAGAAGTCGTAGCCAATCTCAAAAGAAGAAGAGCAGCCTGAATTAATGTTTGACGTTCTGGCAAATAACAACTCCGACTCATTCAGAAGAAGCACAAGTATTTACATGATGTAAATTTTTTTAGAGATGTCTATAATTTATACATCTATCTATCTATCTATCTATCTATCTATCTATCTATCTATCTATCTATATATCTATCTATCTATCTACACACACGCGCGCGCACAAATAGATATAGATAGGTGTGCGCGTATGCGTATATGTGTTTTTTGTTTTTCTCTCTCTCTCTCTGTTTCAGTGCGTGTCAGCATGTGTGTGGACAATGTTGTTTTTTCTATGAGACGCCTGAATGGATTTAGTACGATTCACTCATGGTAATATACCTTGTAAGGATGGTTTACCTGTTGTCATACACGTAAATATATCCATGCTTTAATTTGTGGTGTTTGAAGCAACATCTTCCGTTGGGACAGATATGCAAAGCTTTTGAAGTCATTTCATTCAAATAAACACGTGCGATTGTCGCAGTAAATGTTACGTTTATTAATGTAGCACAATAATATACTCCAGAATCCCAGTGCGTTTTATGCCGAAATATGGCTCTAGATTTAGAACACTTGCTGTATGACCACCGAAAAAGAAATATAGGGAACAACATAATCTAAGATAGCATTTATTTCTTCTTTGGCATTTTTTTCTTTTTTTTTTTGCAAATTTTACGAAGAGCCTGTGCACTTTTAATAGGAAAGCTATTTGAGTTGCTCTTGGAAAGGCTGGGCGTCCAGTTTCCTTTGTGAGACTTGTTCGATTATCATATAATATAGATATATACGTTAATATTGTTGGAATTCTTACACACAAAATTCGGCAACAGAAAAAAGAGAGTGTATTTATTATATCCGTATTTTTGTTATATATTGATTCATTAAGGCGGCGAGCTGGCGTTAGAACACCGGGCGAAATACTTAACGGTATTTTGTCTCGTCTTTACTTTCTGAGTTCAAATTCCACCGAGGTTTACTTCACCTTTAATCCTTTTGGGGTCGATAAATTAAGTACCAGTTGTGTACTGGGGTCGATCTAATCGACTGGCCCCCTCCCCCCAAATTTCGGACATTATGCTTAGAGTAGAAAAGAATATATTGCTTCATTACTATCTTACGTGCACTTAGGATGTAACTTGTGAGTCTCGTGCCTCTCTAGCTACAGCTCCTTTGCTATGTAAGAGCATACGTGAAGCATTTACAGGTGATATTGCATTTTCATATGAGCTTTCAACCATCTACAGATATGCTTTACAATTGAAATGGTATAGGTTAAAATATTCCGTTTATACTACTACTTTACATTAGGGTTAAAATATTGGAATAACTTAAGAATGCAAGCAATTGGCTGATGGCCACCATAAGTTAAGCTGAAAATAAAATAGCGCTGGAATAATGGAAAGTAAATGTTGTTGACTAAAGAAAATACTTTAATTTAATTATCTGTTTAGATGTCGGTAGGTCATCGCTAATTAATTAATCTGACAAGTGTAGCTACATATACTTTAGGAAATATTTCAAGATGTATTAAATAATGCCTATAGT
>NC_142931.1:33448645-33451145 GCF_046866305.1 Octopus bimaculoides
AGCGCTCATTGGATAGATTACATTTTCAAATTATCTGTTCATAAAGAATCTTACACAAAGACAACTTTTATTTAAAACCTTTTAGTAACGAGCACGGAAATTATCAACACTTATATAAATTAATAATACAGCCACCCACCTACAATTGCAAGGAAATATTAACACGACATTATGGAAAAACAAAAAACAACCAATGAAGAAGCCAGAATAAACCACCCATTTAAAACACACAGCAAGTTAACCGCTGAACAAACACAAGCACATTTAGACAACACACACACATATACATACATGCTTATACCTATATATACATGATACATACATACATACATACATACATACATACATACATACATACATATATACATGTAAATGTGCGCGTGTGTGTGGGTGTGCGTGTCTATGTGGAATACTAAGATTTACACTATGTTAGTAAGGGGTTAGAATGTACGAACTACTTATGAAATCTTCGAATCATCTACTTCTGTGAAAATTACTAGAGATTCCAGACACATACACTAATATTAATATATATTATTAATTTTATAAGATATGGTTTAACTATTAGTGACTTACGCCCAAACGTATTTATAGAATTACAATGAGTGTTATGTAGTAGACTGAAATACAGAGGTTATTCAAATAACGATTTATTGCGAATATTAAATATCCGGATGTATTCGGTCAGCCAGTAATTATCAAAGTATTAAATTATATTTATTCTTTGACAGTTTTAAAGAGTATCATAAAATATTTTAAACATTTTTCAGTTTAAATACAGACTTCAAGTGAGTGAGGGATTGTAAATGAGGAATGAGAAAGCAAGTGTCACTCAAGCGTAATTTGAAGATATAATGTTGTATGATGCCTAATTAGAATTACCAGGTGTATTTTACAATATGCTGGTTTGGTCTGAATAGGCATAAGTTGCATGATCCGATAGGGGCAACGAAGAGAAATAGGGAGAGAGAGAGAGGTGGGTAGACTGGTTTGGGAGATATGCGAAAAGCAAAAGAGATCCGACTGATTATAAGTCACGTTACACTATTTACTTACCGCCTTTAAGTTAGAATATGAAATTATTATTTTAATAAGTACCTACCAGTCAGTTCCAGAAAAATTTGAGAGTAAAAAGAATACATTTTTGTGTGTATGGTGACGCCTGTTTGCCATTGAGTGCTACTGCCATTCAGTGCTACTGGCAACTTGTTATATTTTCAAGTCTTCACAGCAACAATAAACTCAGAAAAACACAGAACCAGTGATTACCTAGAGACGGCTGTTTTCTTTGTCTCATATACAGAAAAACGACTAAGAATGGCCCATTAAAGCCTGTTTTGAAATAAAATCCCTTGAGCAGGAATTGGGTTGACCAATTTGAAGATTGTCTTTTTGTACAGGAAATTGTAACTTTTCTACACTTCTGAGCCGGAAAGTGATACTGAAACCAGACATGCACCTGACTTGTTTCTGTATCATTGCAGTACAGCAAAATCGGTCTATGCAGTGAAATACAAGCCTTACTGAACCTCAAACTCGGGCGTCCACAGACACTAATGGACAACCAATATCCGATATGTCGTTTTGTTAGGTAAAGTATGCATCATGATGGTGTTCAGTGTTCAGGTTAGTTTTTCTTCATTTATTAGAGAAGACACGTGGCTTCATCATTAGGGTGTTGGATTCACGGTAAGCCTTTTGGGTTCCATGTCTGAACTCAGCACTATATTTGTATTTGAGGAAAGTATTTCATTTCACGTTGTTTCAATGTAGTTCCCAGAAAATGAGTAGAGCAAGCGAGTTCTGAGGCCGCCTTCTCTCCTATCAAAATGTTACATCTTCAGCGTCTCTCTTTGTCAAGAGTGGGATTGCCTAGATAGTGTCTACATGTGATTGCAAATATATAAGCACTCAAAAAAATGAGCGAAAACACGATAAATGTTGTTAGGTTATAGTCGGTTACGTATTGTAGGTACGGCACTTAATTTTTTATTACTGCTTCTTTCCTTTTGCATGTGGAGTATTGACTTTCAAAAATGTCAGTTTATGGAAGTGGTTTGGCACTTCATTCTGCTACTTGTTATTATTATGAGGCAGTGAAGCGAAATAAAAGTCCCGACCCTCTTCACAGCATTCAAACTTTCTCTATTTCTATTTATATCTCTCGCTTTCTCTTTCTCTTTCTCATTCTCTTTCTTTTTTTCTTTTTTCTTTCTTTCTTTATTTCTCTCTCTCACTCTCTCTCCCTCTCTCTCTCTCTTCCTTTCTCATTCTGCCTTACTCTTTCAATTCCAAAATCCCAATGGGCATAAAGACACTCGTTAATAAACCGAAAATAATTCTCGTGAGCTTTTAAGCTCTCTCATTCTATTTAATGCAAGCCGGTATGCCTCTTGTAAAGCAGCATATACTGAAGGCCAATTAAACTATTTTACACACCGTGGGGAGCCTTCTTCGAGAGTTTTGTTGAAAGATGTGCTGTTATTCTAAAAATATACAA
>NC_142931.1:33458645-33491145 GCF_046866305.1 Octopus bimaculoides
ATATATATATATATATATATATATATATATATATATATATATATATATATATATATATATATATATATATATATACATAATTATATATATACATAAATGCATATATACATATACCTCCATAATTTTCTACCTAAATCTGAGTGGAATTAACACGCCATAGAGCATGTGATTTAATTAATTCTAAATAAAAATATATTTCAATTAACATTTGAATTTATTTATATGTAAATATGTTGTGATATATGTTCAAATTATATTAAAACAATTTTCCTGACATCAAAGAACAAAGAAAATCTGTTTCTTTTCAAATACATAATATTATCCACGTGAATGTGCTATATAACTACCGCATCTTATACTCGCCCACACATGTGCATGCATTTGTGGGAGATGAGTATATATATGTATATATACATATATGTGTGGGGATATATATATATATATATATATATATATATATATATATATATATATATATATATATATATATATATATATATATATATATATATGTGTGTGTATGTATATATATATATGTGTGTGTGTATGAGTGTGTGTGTGTGTATGTGTGCGCATGCTTATACACATAATTCCTCAGATATCGTTTATATTAATAATAGTTCAGAATATAAAATATATTTTCTATCAATTTTTATTAAAACCTATTACAAGTCCTTATTAGTTCTATTACTACCACCATTTTGCTGTTATTCTTTAGTTCCTAATCTAATCTGACCAAAACAGAAATGAATATCAACCACTACGACAATCTTATGGTTTTTCCCCGCTGTAGATTTGTACTCACGCTTTTCATTCATTTAATATATGATATGAAGCATATTTATGTACAATTTGTATCTATTCGTGTGATTATGATGTTGATCCTTTTGCCGAAATGCAATACTTACACTCTAATAAAGGAAGGATACCATTATTCCCAAGCATATGGCATCGTGATATGCTTAAACACAGAATCCATTTTTTAGATATCCATCAATGTACTCTACATTAGAAATACAAATATTCAAATTATAAACCAGTAGGCCAACTGTGCTGCTCGGAATTATCGAAGAACGCTTTTAATACAAGTGTATAATTGTATCATTGCAATTAAACGACATTCCATTTTAAAGTACTATTGTCAATACAGAGACAGTGTACGAAGCCCAAATTCGACTACAATTGCTCTTACATTACATTTCCTACAATTAACTATCCAGTACAAATGCTTAGCAAAGGGTCCTGAAAATCTCACTCTGACTACTTGGAGAGACAATGCAATGTATTGACGCAATTAACAGTAGTCACATCCCAAATCCAAACGACTAATATGCCACACGGTAAATAACACATTTAAGCGAAAATCACCCATAAACAAAGCGCCAACCATATAAAAAAGCACAAGGACATAAACCAAGCTTTACAATAGCAAGAATAAACTTCATGATCAACCAAGTAGACATATAAATAAAATTATCCTCAGAAAACGGAGAATAGTAACTTGTTATCCAACATTAACTGCCATCCAGGTACTGTTTTGAAGCATTATCAGCGTCTAGAACAATCTCGACATACACGTCATACAAATATTCGCAGTATACATGCAGCAACAAAGCAAAAAAGCTTTTGTAAATTAATCACCAAGCGTCCATACTAGAAGAAAATGAAAAATAAACGCCGTCTGTCTACCGAGATGCTAATAATGAGCCAATCTTTCCATCCTGCGCTTGAAAACCTATCGAACAACCTGAATACGCTTGATGCAGATGGAAAAGCAAGAAAAAGCAAAAAGCATCCCCTATACGTTCCCCCTCCGCCACAGAAAGTTTATACACTCCAAAGAAGGCAACGGAAAGTGTAAGAAAAATTACACCATGTTTTCGTCGCATTAATGTTTCCATTTCTACGCAAAACAAAACGAGAATAAATTGAAGACAAAATTTATCCCATAGGCTTTGTTACACAGATTGATGAGAATTGCAAGATCGAATAATGTAGACCATAGAAAAGATCGGACAACAGTAAGTTACAAAGACTAAGACTGTACCTAAATTTTCAGACAGATGTCAAGTAGTTCATTCTCAGATGTTACAAACCCTTAATTACTCGCGTGTATTTCTGTACAGACCATCAAAGCACCGAATATAAAACAACTACCCTCATACACGATCTGTACAGATGAAGGCATTACAACCAACATGAAATGCATGCATAAACAGAGGAAATTGAACAAATGCCAATTTGAAGAATTTACTGGACATATCAGTGATACATTATTCCTTTTATCGTAATAGATCCGCGTGCAAAACAAAACCAGTTATTGGAAAATATGGAGTTATTTCGTTTTCTATATGAATAACCAGAAGCTTCAGAAAGCAGTTTAAACTGTTTTCTGAAAGCTATAGATGAGTTGAATTCTTATTAAATATCAATATACGAATCTGTTCATTTAATAAACCAACAGCTTCTATTCATAATTGAAGCAATAATGCAAATATCAAATGTTTTATAAATAATAAATGTTATTTGTTATAGAACTAGTAAAAACAATGATATTGAAAACGTACGAAACAGATCTCTCGTCCGAGAATGACTTGATATATTGATTCGCAGCTTCATATTCAAATAACATATGTCGTGACGTTTGGTGTCATCTACCCATTCATGAGGAAGACCATGAAATCTTAATGGGTACGCTGAAGCACTTTGAATAATTTGCCTCCCTTTTCGATAGCCGTGCTTTCATAACATTAACACTAAGAGCGACATACAAGCACACATCCACATCCACACAAACACGAACACACACATACAGCACGCACACACACACATACATACACATACCCACACACACACACACACACACATACACACACACACACACATATATATATATATATATATATATATATATATATATATATATATATATATATATATATATATACATACGTACGTACATACATATATCTGTGCGCGTGTGTGTGTTATGTGTGTGTGTACATTTAATATTTTTCTCACTGTTTATGAAGAGTGGGTATTGCTTCGGTGACTATATAATAGGGTTGGTTTGTACGGAAGAATTTTGGAAGCGTACAATAATCAGGTTAATAAGAGCTTCATTCGAATGACAGTACATTTTTTTTAGTCTTTACTAAACTCAAATTTTATAGTAGTCTTATAGCATAAAAAAATATTCCTCCTCATATCCTGAAATGTTTTCTGTGTTCTTACATTTTTCATATCATGCTACATTCACGCTTTATGTTGCATTGTCCAGCGAATTGTCTGATATCTTGCAGTCTAATGGCCATTCTCTTTTAGCAGCCTTTCTTCTTTCTTCTAGCCGTTTGTTTTTGTACATTTGTGACCTGTTTCAGTTTTTATTTTACTAATCTGTCTGTCAAACAAGCACATCCAAATATATCTACTATAAAATTTGATGGGATGGTAATCTTCCCTAGTACCACATTTTCCGTTCAAATTTTCAGTCTCTCTTTTAGGTTTGTTTGTAAGTCAGTTCTTTTGTATAAAACATTGATGTTCATATGCATACATAAAAAGAATGTGTGTCGTCATTTCATAAAACTGTACATAAAGTGTTTTATTCACTCTCTGATCCTATAATTTGACAAATATATTTTGTTTACAACGTTCTTTGATTTAGAAGGGCTACTACTACAACTACTACCACTACTACTACTACTACTACTACTACTACTACTACTACTACTACTACTACTACTACTAATAATAATAATAATAATAATAATAATAATAATAATAATAATAATAATAATAATAATGATAATAATAATAATAATAATAATAATAATAATAATAATAATAATAATAATAATAATAAATACTGGGCTAAACTAAATGCGAAAGAAATAGACAGAGAAAAATCCCAGCAATGGCTGAGAAGCTCAGGACTCAAAGCAGAGACTGAAGGATTTTTAATTGCTGCACAAGACCAAAGCCTCCCCACCAGAAATTACCAAAAACACATAATGAAAAGAAATATAACAAGTAACTGTAGAATATATGGAGATCGACAAGAAACAATAAATCATATTATCTCTGGCTGCCCAGTCCTGGCTAAGAAGGAATATATTCACAGACACGACAGAGCTGGGACCTATATACACTGGAAGCTATGCCAACATTATGGAATAGCAACAGAAAAAAGATGGTATAAACACACGCCAGAAAAGGTCACAGAAAACGAGAAAGCAACCATACTCTGGGATATGCCAATACACACAGATAGAGAAATTAAGGCAAATAGACCAGATATAGTTGTCAAAGATCATGAAGGAAAAAAATGCCTTCTAATTGATGTTTCAATACCAGCAGATGACAACGTTTCTCTAAAAGAAATGGAAAAACTTTCAAAATACAAAGACCTGGAAATAGAGATAACTCGAATGTGGAATCTAAAAACAGAAACAATTCCTATCATAGTAGGTGCCTTAGGTATAATAAAAAAATATTCAGACAAATACATAACAAAAATACCAGGACTTACAAATATATATAACATACAGAAAATTGCACTACTGGGTACTGCACACATTCTACGCAAAACACTTTCAATACAGTAAACATAAGAGCACCACAGCAAACCACAGCACATACCCAAGGCGCACAAAGCTGCGCTCGGTAGTGAAGTGAAAGCACGTTATAAAAATAAAACTAAAACTACTGAATAATAATAATAATAATAATAATATTAATAATGATAATAATGCCCTGATGCAGTACCAGGCAGTGGCTCTCATGGCATCTCATGGCAAGTGTTATGATGTATATTATTGTGTCTTGGTATAAATGATGGGCTACAGCAAATATTCTGCTCAATACCACAGATTTGCTTGTCAGTTGTTTGACCTTAACCAGTTGAGCATGACTTTTCATGGCTGACGATATGTGCTTCTCTGATCAGGAGCTGAGGTAGTAGGGAAAAATCATAGCCGTATGTTCAGAGGAATTCTTTGGGGTCTGGATAACTCACCTCTGAAAACATGAGTGTTTCGTTCAACATCTTTAAACAACCCTTATTCTACCTGACAAAATTTGTAAGTGGGCCCCACCTGCAAGGTCATGCGCTGTTTATTTCGATATGAGATCACCATGTCATGCACATATGGTTGTGATGCATGTGCACGTGATCCGTGTAGTGATGATGGGTATGGTGGGCTTCATATATTTTATCCCAGAGTCATTTTAATGACATGCACTTCTCCCTCACTCAATAATAATAATAACTCTTTCTACTATAGACACAAGTCTTGATGCTTAGGTAGAAGTGACTGATTGACTAAATGCATTTGATATTTTAGTCCATCGACCTGTTCTTTTAATTTACTAACTTGTTTTACCAAAATTTGAAGAAATTATTATCATTATTATTGTTGTTTATTTATTTATCTATTATTAATATTATTAACGCATTTAAGGCAGTGAGCTGGCAGAATCGTTGGCACGCTGGGCGAAATGCTTAGCGGTATTTTGTCTGCCGCTATGTTTTGTGATCAAATTCCACAGAGGTCGAATCTTTGCCCTTCATCCTTTCGGGGTCGATGAAATACGTACCAGTTACGCACTGTAATCGACTACTCCCATTAATATTAGCCCGTGTGCCTCCAGTAGAAAGGATTGTTATTATTGTTTATTTTTTAAGTATTTTTGTTCATTTCACTCTTTGTAAAATTGCTGACTTAAAATATCTACATCTCTTTTTAAAATCTACAGGGTTCTAATTGGTATGTTAATATATTTTTAGGATCACTGAAATATATGCTACTCGTATACTGCGACACATAAATCAACCGTTTTTTGGATCACGAGCTAGCATTAGATTAACGCACTGGAAAACATACGATTCGTTTCATCACGGCACTATAACAGCCGCACGATTCTCACACATTTCAAAATGAAAATACACATTGAACTATAGAAAGAACTTAGTGATCCCATTTGGAAGGTGTTTGATGATGGCTTTTCTCAATAATCTCTTCTATACTGTTAAACAATACTGATAAAGGACAGGCTTAAATATGTGCACCTCGGTAATTTGTAACTCATCGATATCATCTGGTTTTCTTCACAATTTTGTGTAAACACAACCATTTTGTAGATTTCTCAGAGGTTAAGAATTAATGTAACAGTCCGATAGACACTAAGCATGTAAGTAAATATATATAAGTCTACGGATAAAAATATACATAGTAAATCTGTAATAAATAGTAAAAATAAAAGGGCACCGAATGTTTGGCTACTAGAATGTTGATGAAATAATCAAAAAGTGAAATATTAATGTTTGAAATAACATGTCAGAAACGTAAAATACACGTACAAATAAAAACAAAACAAAAAAAAAGTAAAATCACAGGATTTAAAGGAATCGAAGTAAATAAATAACAACAATATACAGATATTGACTTTCTTATTTATATAACTGTCTGTCAATTTCAGACCATTGAGATTATGTGTATGTACCTCTATATAAATACATACATACATACATATATATATATATATATATATATATATATATATATATATATATATATATATATATATATATATATATATATATATATATATATATATATATATATATATATATATATATATATATATATATATATATAATATATATATTTATATATATATATATAAAATATATATATATAATATATATATATATGCATATATATATGTATATATGAACATGTATGTATATTTATATTTATATTTATATACATTAGTATAAGCATTTAGTCTTGTATTGCTGTATCAATATATAATGTGCAATGAATGGTAGTCATTTTAGCATATGGTAAATATGGATCGAACCACAGGCAATCAAATTGCCGTCAGAAAAATCTGACACATGTCGTACATTTATTCATCTTATTCTTTAATAAGCAGACGCATCCACCGACATCGATCAATTGTATTGATTTGAAGGAAAAGGGAGTTGCGAGGTGTTCATGCATTTGTGTGAGTTAGCAAGCAGTTTATTACAAGCAACGCAATCAACATCACAAACAAGGCTTACTTTAAGAGTAACTTCCAACGCTACCTTCAGAAGGTGGCAAGTTTTCTTTGTTTTTTAGATATAAGTTCGAAACTACGGTTTCAAAATGCTTCTATTTTAAATAATTTCAATATAATTACAGTAAATAATATATAAGCATTCATATATATAGTATTCATGTAGAATTCACGTATGTGGTGGTCTTCGAGAATTATCCTTGTATTCGGCTTTTGCTCCTTGCTTTTTAGAAGTTCGATTATTAATACTTTGCCAACTACTTTTCATAATCGCTGGTATTATTCAGATGATTGTTTATTGTAAGTCAGGTTTTTTTCCCATTTTATTTTCTTCAGATATATAGATATATTTATTGATTTTTCCCCTGCTAGCTGTAATATTAGTACATTAATTTTCTTGTTCTTTGATGTATATTTACGAAGTTGTATTTATGTGAGCCGTTTTATATATACAGTGAGAAAGAGAGAGAGAGGGGGTGAGAGATTGTTAAATAGATAGGTCATAGATAGATATACATACATACACGCACACACACTCACACAGACACATATGTATATATACATATATATGCAAGCACATACACACACATTTATCACGAGAGTTATAATTATCATCATACGCATTATTATTATTAGAGTGGCGAGTTTGGCGAGGCTGGTGAGGCTAATAGGACCTACATTGATTAGGGATTCCGAAGAAGCCGGGAGAAGAAGAGTGAGTGGTTCCGTTTCGGGCAGTAAATGTGGCACAAGTTTCCAGACATTTATGCCTGATTTCTCCCGAATTATGCGGACTAGTGTTCCTACCCATTTTCATGCTGAAACTTTTATAATAATTTTACTTATTTTCACCAGGTGTAGATACCGTTTTATGTATATATTCGCCCCTGTAGGAAATAAAAGATCCTATTGAAAATAATTCATTTGTACAGGAAAAATATCTTACAAAAAATTCTTTTACCTCTCTTAAATGTGATTTAAAATCCCGTTGAAATGAACTTTTCATCCTTTCGGGGTCAAAATACAAAACATTAGTTACTATGTGAGTGAATCATAGCAACTGAACCAATCTCCTAAAATTGCTGCCGTGTGCCTTAATTGTCGCCGTCCTCATCGTCGTCATCATCATCTTCATCAGCATCATCATCATATGAATAATCATTGGTGAAATTTACGGAATATTTATGTAATATTTATATGAAAACATGTGATCATAAAGATGCTCCTGCGTAACTTCTTTAAAATCTCCGTTCTTCGCACACCAATGGCAAGTTACAATTTTTTTTATTTACAACTTGTAATTTAACAAATGTTTAAAATTAAGAAATACCCTTAACAGAAATGATTGAATGGCATTTATTCCTGTATAAGATGAAGTTACGCAGGGTAGTAAAATCTTCGTTTGTATAAGTTATATTTATATATATGAATCAGAATTGTACAAACAGGAAACAAAATGAACACATCTGAGTAGGTGTTTGTGCCGCACAAGGAAATACTCCTCACTTAGAAGATCTAGCTTTTGGCTCACAGTCATATCGTGTCATTCTTCAGTGCTATTTGAATCACAACTGTAATAAAGTATGCACCTCGAAACTTGTTGGGTTAATGCCAACCAAACTTAAACAACACCAGCAGAATTAAATATCTTCCGCTCATCAGCCTTTCTTATCTGAATAAGTAAGACTCAGAGAATCATAAACACGATTTGTGAAGAATATTAAGTTTCAAGAGTAGGGATATAAGTAAAACATAAAAGACTTTATAATTAATTCGACTGGGAAAATCTAGGACGAGAAAACCAATATAATTATGCGAAATATACAAATGATTGTTTTTGGGGTTGGCGGTGGGGTGGGGTAGGTAATGGTGCTAATATTTAGGTTTTCTGATCGCAGAAGTTGTTTTATACTAAATAGTGTTTGATGCGGCAACAATGAAACCAACGGATATCTTGCGTTAGAAGTTTTTCTATACAAAAATGTATAGTTAACATCTACTCTCAAACGCAACGATATACTTACATACATATATGCATACACACATACATACACACACAAACATGCACACACACACACATAGACACGCACATCAGAAACAGTCGTCAATTTCTTGAAAACAGGATCATAATCCCGAAATGTTGAATGCAAGGCAAGTCTACATTAATTCACATACATGTTTTCTTGTGATTTACCTTGCATTTACACCGCATTGTTTTAGTCTTACCCACGATCTTTTATACAATATATATATATATATATATATATATATATATATATATATATATATATATATATATATATATATATATATATATAAGCACACGTATAAATGTTGGGGTAGTAAAAATATGTACATATAGATAAATATACCTACAAATGCATTAGTATATATATAATCTCGCCAGGGATGTTTTCACAGGCAAAATAGGCATGCTACTCGAAGTATGAAAACCTGTACTACTTGTTACATTGTTAGATGGTCGGTGGCTAAATTGACTCCCTCAATTGAATAGCTTGCTAGTTTTGTGAGTAAAATATCTGTACACGCATGTAAATAAAGACGGAAGGTTCGACGGAAGGATCAGCTCCTAGTGGGTCCTTGTCCCAGAAGGAGCTGTTTCTCCCGTAGATAGGTAGGATACAAGACTATATCATATTTTATTAATTGTTTTATATCATATTATCAATCTAAATAATTCATGAATTGGGTGTATGTTAGATGTGTACACATGTGCATAGGCAAATATATTATATTTATGTAATTTTTATTTTTTATTTTCCCATTTGCTTTCTTTTATTTCTGGCTTTTGAAATGATTATCGAGACGCATATATGTATTTACACACACACACACACACACCCGTGCACACACACATGTAGGTATATATATATGCATGTATTATGTATTATGTGGAGGCGCAATGGCCCAGTGGTTAGGACACCGTCTTGCGGCCATAGGATCGAGGTTTCGATTTCCAGACCGGGCGTTGTGAGTGTTTATTGAGCGAAAACATCTAAAGCTTCACGAGGCTCCGGCAGGAGATGCTGGCGAACACTGCTGTACTCTTTCACCACAACTTTCTCTCTGTTTATGTTGTGCATGTAATTCAAAGGGTCAGCCTTATCACGCTGAATATTCCCGAGAACTACGTTAAGGGTAGACGTGTCTGTGGAGTGCTCAGCCACTTGCACGTTAATTTCACGAGCAGGCTGTTCCGTTGATTGGATCAACTGGAACCTTCGACGTCGTAAGCGACTGAGTGCCAACAACAACATATGTATTATGTATGTATGTATGTATGTGTATAAAAAGTGATGAATATTTGCAGGGTTTATATTGGCCAATTTATATGGAAGGTGGATAAGTACAACTACTAGCTCATTTCTTCATATCATTTGCAAGAAGCATATGAAAACTAGATGATAATAGATTAATTACCCTTTAATATTTTAACCGGGCACATACTGTCCAAAAGTTTCTACGTGTTTCATGTTCAAACTGGTTAGATCTCAGCTCTCGATCCAAACATAAATGTTCACATCATTGAAATCTCAATGTTAATTGATATGTATGATATTTGACAGCGTAATATGAATGCTAAAGAGTGAAATAAAGACTCATTATCTCTATAAGTTGGAGCTGTTACTATTGCCGTGTCTGAAAGTAAGTTATTTCGGTCTTAAACGAAGGCAAACAGAAAATTGTCATGTACTGAAATGATCAATTTTCAATCTACTTATCACTTTATTATCTTTAACGTTTTATTTTATTCTTCATTTTGTTCTATTATGGCTTATATTTTCTTCCTTATAATGTGACCCTTACATAGAAGAGAATTTTATAGCCAACCTGACATTTTTATTTTCATTTGTCTGTATTTTTTTATCAATGTAATTTGTATTTAGGTTGTATTTGTATCTTGATTGTCGCTGTAACTATAGTTTTAGTTTTGTCTATGAACTGCTGGAAATGGCAAACCACTCTGGATACATATTATCAAATTGAAATTGCAAGAGGATCTAATGAACAACTTATTTAAGCAATCACCTTAGGAGGTGAATTCCAAAACTCGAATGTAATATAGTCATTGCACTACATCACACCAATGTGCTACAGGTGTATGAATGAGTCGAAACTATTTAGAGATTTTAAATAAAGAAACTCGTGAATTCCATTTCTTTTAATTTGTAAATTTATATATATATGTAGATGTATATGAGTGCTTGTGTGTCTGTTTGCCTCTCTCTCTCTCTTTTGTTCTCTCTCTCTCAATATATATATATATATATATATATACATTGATGGATATATATATTAGAGGAAACTGGACAACAAAACCAATGCAGGATGAGTATCGCAGGTCATTTCGAATATTTAATTACAGTAAGTTAAATAAAAAAAATAGTAATTACTGTCTTACAGCTGTTTCTGGGATATCGCAGGTGATGGGTTAACAATTCCATACAATGGGTACTCAAGGGACAAGGTGTGTATGTAGGAAAGTTCCGCAGAGAATTTACAATGCATGCACCCGTCTCTACATTTGTGCCATTTGTCACGCGATTCCACCCAGGAGAAGAAAGAATACAACGATCGTCCATGTCAAATTTATATAATATATATATATATATATATATAACAATTAGAAAATGGAGGATAATATGCCGAACCCAACTACTTGCAGACAATGTATCCCGTTGAATTCATTAATTTAATTCGTAGCTAAAGTGACAAAAAAAGAAAGAAAAAAACAAAGCACATGTGTCCATGACAAACTATGTTATTTTGCCAGCCTGGTTTACATATAGAAGTACAAAGTACATAAGGAATTGTTCATTCTCCAATTCCTTATGTACTTTGTACTTCTATATGTAAACCAGGTTGGCAAAATAACATAGTTCGTCATGGACACCTGTGCTTTGGTTTTTTTTTCTTTCTTTTTTCTTTCTTTTTTTGTCACTTTAGCTACGAATTAAATTAATGAATTCAATGGGATACATTGTCTGCAAGTAGTTGGGTTCCACATATTATCCTCCATTTTCTAATTGTTATACAAATTTGGGGTAAAACCTCCACTTTTACCCGCTCCCATTGATTGCACTTGGTATAGCACTAGTGTAGCAATAATTGGGTACCCTCCCAGCAATATACTGGATAGATACTATCCCTTAGTGGGTTGAACCCTCAACCCCTAACTCTCTCGCATTATAATATATATATATATCAGTAAATATGATTTATTTTATTTCGGCAAGTACAGCAGGCAACTCCGGACTCGTTTTAGTCTTACTTTGAATTACTTTCCAATGGAAATATAGAATTGTGCCATATTACCGAATTAGATGAGTGGGAATTTCTATACTAATTTTCTCTATTGTGTAGTGATTCCCATAGAAACCAGAATTGCTTTTAGAGAAAAATATGTACAAAGAAATTCGCAGAGAAGTTACAAATAGGGCTTCATAAAGCTTAATATCTCGCGTGAGATATTAGCTCAGAACTGTTTTGTAAATGCTCTTGTAAAACTAATGTTAATTTCATGGATAATAAAAATTACACGTTATTTGTAATGGTAAATTACTAACCTGTATTAAAGTTCTTAAAAGGTATGTCTATGTACCGATAGTAAATTGCTATTAGATGAACTGCTTATCATTTGATGATCAGAATTCCTCGGCAACAATCAATTTTAATAGAATATGCTGAACGTTATCACATCTATTTAACATTTGTTGTTTTATCTCCTAATAATATCCATAGAGGGATTAAAAATCAGTGCAGAATCTTCCTTCTAATTATTGAGCATTTTGGATAAAACAACCAGTTTCTTCAGTGAATCATACCGAAACACTTTTATCGAAAAAAATCAAAACGAATTCAATAATGTGGTTCAAAATACAATATGGTGGAAGCGAACCAATTAAACAGAACATTCACGGTAGTTATGCCTTTGATCATAACCATAATTTGTTATGAGTGCCCTTGTACTAAGCTGTAACGATTGCAATCAAAAATATCTGCTACACTGGTGACAGCACGCATTGTTCAGTTAAAGGTAGGTAATTGCAAACGGTACCTCAAATCACACCATAGCCTTACATCTCAAATGACTTTCTACTGTAGACCTACTTAATAGAGCTAACTAAATAACAATGACGATGACGCCAACAAAGAAAAAAAAACAACAGCAGCAGTATTTTACCTGCTAATAACCAATAAAATCATATTTTGGTATGTCAGTAATCACATTACCGATGTTGCTCTGAATCTGATTTATGATATTCTTTTTTCTAAATGCACTGTGTTTATAGTATTACTATATGTGATCAAAATGATCTTATTGAAGATTAGTAATATCAGCAACAGTAGCTGCTGTGTCATTATGTATTTATTAATCATGGTTTCTACAGCATTTACTTTGAAAATAAAATACCAACCTGGAAAATAGACAACGGCATTCTTGTTAATGAGGCCAAATATTATGCATCACGTCATAGTGAATCCAATGCAAATTCTATTATTTGCTTGTCTGTTTGCTTTGTTTTTTTAAATTTTTAATCTCAGTCTGGTTTGGCTTTGCATTACACAACACAATAGACGCTACGTTTCCGCAGTAGTATGTGATCGAAGGTCTACATAAGGAGGAAATCGCTGAAAACTAAAAGACGGAAAATAATAAAAGATTACCTAAGAAATACGAGGATGAAAATTAATAGCGGTATAGGAAATATGATTAAACATGACAGAAATGTATAAAGAGAAAGAAGACATGATACAGCATTAAAGAAAGTCGTAAAAATATTAAAACAATAAATTTTAGAATGGTCGTTAATGTAGTTGTATTTTGTATTCCTTCTCAGAATAAAAGACATTGCTAATAAAACTATTAATGATTGTGGCTTCTTACATCATCACAAACACACTCTTTTATAATGACGTGGCGTCGGGGGATTGAGTCAATTAATTTGACCATGGTATATGTCTAACACTTGCTTCATAGAAATTATTGAGATGAAAAATACATACTATCGACATAATATATTAAGATGGAACTAAATAAAGATAGCCACATAGCCCAACAAAATAAATGACGAGTGAATGACAGAAGACATACATACATATAATAATATACATACTCACACACACACATATCTATATAGAAAGAGAGAGAGAGAGAGAGAGAGAGAGAGAGAGAGAGAGAAAGAGAAAGAGAGAAGAGAGAGATGGTGTGCTCTTTGTTGGAATGCCTTCGATCATCTTTCTATTCAGTTAATCTTGATTGCACAAAGACACTAGAACGGCCACAGATTCTCTTAGTTTTTTTTATCATGAGCAGAAGTAATGGGAGGGTATCATAGCCATGTGCTGAGAGGAATTCTTTAGGGTTTGAATAATTCACCTTTGGAAACATGGGTGTTTTGCTCAACATCCTTAAACAAACCTTATTCATTGACTTTTTGAGCGTGATGGGCTACTCGACCTGAAGAAAATTCTAAATGGGCCCCACCTGCGAGGTTATGCGCTGTTTATCTTGATATGAGATCACCATGTCATGCACCTACGGTTGTGATGCATGTGCCTGTTGTACCCTTATCAGACGGGTAGTCATGATGTGTATAATGGGCTTCGTATATTTTACCCCAGTTTCACTTTGATGGCATGCACTGCTCTCTCACTCAATAATAATAATATTAATAATAATAATAATAATAATAATAATAATAATAATAATAATAATAATAATAATTATTATTATTATTATTATTATTATTATTATTATTATTATTATTATTATTATTATGATGATGAGGAATCGTCAGACGGCATCAAAGGGAATATTTAAAAAATGGAATGGAGTGCCCATTATAACTGTTACAAAAGGTTTGCCTCCTTGGCACGGCCAGAATAATCAGGGAAGTATTAGATAGCTGAAATGAACGAATAGTATGGTACCGTAGGCTGCAGGTAGTTAGCACGCTACGCAAGTAAGACTCCAAGAGATCCAAGAAAACCTGTGATAAAGAGAAAATAATAATATAAACATGATTTATGAAAGGTGTAGTCTTGGATTGATGGAGTTCAGTGCTTGGTTTCAGTTAGCTTATTGATATCAAGTTGATGAATGTTACAGTGAAATATAGTAGGATATGAACCTGAAGCATAAGACAGTATAATTAAAATGTATTAATCATTTAAACATTTATACAGTTTCAACAACGACAGAAGAGTTATGATTGAAAAGTTCGATGGCAGAAATCATCTATGTCATGGGCATTTCTTTCTGCTGTTGACTTCTTTGCAATTAGGACTACAACAGTTTTTTTTTCCTTTCATATATGGGAAGGCATTATTTGAAGGACGTATGGATGTTGTTTTATCAGCAGACTAGAAATTGAATAATGAGTGTGATAGTTATCTCAAATGAAGTCGAGTAATCTGAATATTTATAATATCGAATCCTGAGAGAAATTTAGGTGCAGCATCCTCATTTTTAACATGTGATTAGAGGTCATTATTTTTTTTTGGGGGGGGGGATTTTCACTTTCCTGTTTTTTTCCATCCTAATGTTATTCCCTTTTAGTCTCCATTTTCATGAGTGTTTTCTTAATTTTTTCATGACTGTAATATGAAATGTGTCATAGGTAACTACAATAAATTGCATAATTTTGTGTATACGCAAAAAACGTATTTACTTATGTATATGATTATGAATATATTAATCCTTCATTGATATTATTATTCATGAATGATGGTACATTTATATTACTTATTCTATTGATATGAGAGTGTTAAAAGACTTGCTCTTTACGCATGGACGTGAGCCATCATACTCAGGAACATAAATAGACAGAAAAGCGTGTTAGCCGTTAAGTTCCTTGCCAAATTGAATACCCTTTTATGACCTAAAAGGGGGAAATTTAAATAGTGTATTTACTTACTAGAGAGTAAACATCCACAGTTAACCAGGAAGTCGTGCCGTAGATCATAATTCTGCATAACGAATATTCTATTATAACTTTTTTGTTTAGCATTTTCAATACGTATTTTTCTTCCCTTTATAACATTTCACAACATATCAACAGTATTCTCCCCTCTGCACAGTGTAATTACATGCATTTCTATCTCGTATTTATTTCTGCGTAAGGATGTTTAAATGACTATATTAAGTGTTGTTCTATGTAAGTGTGATGACATTCCTGTTGGTTAAATAATGGATAGAGAGCACCCGAAGTTATTGTTATATGTATCCATGTTTGCAATAAATTGGGGCATATGAATATCTGTGTATATTTACGCATGTGTATCTAAGAACATATGTTCATTGTATGCACATATGTATATCTATTGTTTCCCCTTTGAATTGGAAATTCATGAATGTGTTTTCCTTCGACTTCTTGTCTAGTACTTCCACTTTCGTACATAGACCTGCCAATGTTAGGATATGAATGAACCCCAGTTGTTAGTGAAGTGCAAGTAGCATTTTCTGTTGTCAGTATATTGTTCCTTGCTCCTAAAGAAAGGATAAAATATTATCGATCCACGTACATTCACAGTATTAAAAACCACTCCTATTGAACAATATCAAACATTTTACTGATGTATACGGTTGACGATAATTCATGTCTCCTTGATTGAAGATCAACTTGATGCATCGGTGAACAGTTAACGCCTTTGGAGAGCTTAGAGATTAAAGATGTAGTTAAGAAGGACTTAGCTGACAGGGAAAACCGAAAGCCATCGGAATATTGGAAAAGCTTTACTTAATCGTGATGATCCATGCCAAGTATCAACATGCTGACATCATCACTGCTACTCAAATCCCTGTGAACACCTAAGAGGCAGTAAAGATGTGACATGGACAGCTGCAACAGAGTCTACGAAGCGGTGGCCAGTAGGAACCATGGTGGTCTTTGGGTGCGTCTCCAATAAGAGTGACATCATGCTGCCCTACCTATTTGAACAGGGCCTTAGGTTCAATGCAGATGGCTACGTAAAACTGCTGGAGGCTGCTGTCAAACACTGACTGGAGAGGGTTGCTATTGGTGGTGGGGCATATATGTCGCAGAAAGATTTGGCTCCTTACTATCCCTCAAGAAAATTTCGGAGTTAGTTGTCGGAGAATTTCTACGACTTCACCAGCCCCATGCTTTACTACGTGTAAGGTGCGGTTGATAGAGACAGTGGTTTTGCTCTGCCTGCAAAACGAATGCTGATCCGGTGGCCAAGACCAAGGAATATTCGTAGATTTTCTGAAGCACACAATAAGGAACACATGCACCAGGTTACGGAGCCGTTTTGAGGCCGTGGCGGAAGCTGAGAGTGGCTATTTTGAGAGAGACGGAGATAGATAGATAGATAGATAGATAGATAGATAGATAGATAGATAGATATGTTTCTTTATTAGCCACACATGGCTCAACATAGAGGGGACAACATACAAAAGTAGAGTTTTTCTTTTCGAGGGGGGCGAAAACAAAGCAGAAAAAAAGACAAAAGTGGGGACAACGATGAAAAAAAAATACATCGCAAAACGTTTGGGGTATTTACAAAATATACGAAATAATACGGAAAATTCCCAATAAATGGGGAGGTTATCCGTGGAAAGAAAAACCTACGAAAAGACCACGGTAACCTCGGTCCTTAGTGTCACAGTTTGTTAAATAAATTTCTTTTATTTATGCAAGAAACGTAAGTAACTCTCTGTTTACAAAATTTTAAAACGTTTTATAGAATCATGCTCAAGGTGGCTTCGTCATTTATTCGTGCCATTCTTGCTACATGTATCCATCTTTTTTCGAAACATTTGCTAGACAACACTTGCCTCTCTACTCTCACCTTCCTTTTCAAGTGATACTTGAAAAAGTTGATGAGAGATTGACCAGAGAGGAAAGTATTTGTCTCTAATCCTTTCAGACGCGTCCACCAGATGCATTCTTTGGCCATAGCCACAAGTACGATAAATACAGCTCTTCCTTCCCGTTTAAAGGAAGGAGGCGTGACGATATTGACAATAGACTCGGTTGATAAACCGACTCGTCCCACACGCGACAGCAGTCGTTCGACATAAGCCCACAGCTCCGAAATGGTTGGACACTGCACGAGTGCGTGCAGAACGGTTTCGTCGCTCTGACCGCATCTCGGGCAGGTCGGCCCCGCATTTCCCGAACCGTGTCTATAGAGCTTATCCCGAACGAGTAGCGCTTCTCGGTAGCACTGCCAGGCCAGGGATCTCTGGAAGTTGTCCATAGGTCCCGGCCCGATAGTCGTCCTGAACAGGTGGGTCAGGTATTCCTCGTCGACGCCCAGGTTCGCCCCGAGATCTTCGTCGTACCTGCCCTCAACTAATCCCCTATAGAATGACTTCGTTGTGATGCAGCCGCTCAAGGTCGAACCGGGACGGCAAAGTTGTTGCAGAGCAACACGACACTCACGGTGCCATTCGCCATTCCTCGGCCTCTTTTTGATCCACGACTGCAGCTCGGTCATGGAGACGAGCTGCGGGAAAGCGCGTCGCACAAACGGCGACCACACCTGCTCACCGTCGTCTACGTAGAGCCGGAGATGTTGCAGTCTCAGCGCATGTCTGCGCATCATCAACCACGGCATGTCCAGCCCTCCTTTTCAGCGGGTGTTGCCAACAAACGGATCGCCTCATCATCGGAACGCTTCCTTTCCACAAAAAGCGGAAGAGGATGCGCTCCATTTCGGTGATGGCGCGATCGGGACAAGGCACGACGGTCAGGCGGTATTCGATGACGGACGCGATGTACGCGTTCGCCACCTCCGCCCGACCTTTTAGGGACAGCTTCCTCTCGGACCATTGCCGGCAGAGAGTGGCCACCCTACTCGTTATCTCGCCACAGTTCTTCTCCGTTTGCAGGTCCGGACCGAACCAGACTCCGAGCAACTTGACCGGACCGTCCGTCCAGCGTCCCACTACTGAGGCGCTGCCGGACGGTATGGGCTTGCTTCTCCAGGTGCCGAGCAGCAAACCCACCGACTTATCCCGGTTGATTTTCGCTCCCGTCACCGCTTCGTAGTCTTTCAGCGTCTCGCCGACAAGCTCGATGTGCTCGTGGCTAGACGCTATGTCGGTGACATCATCCGCGTATGCCGACACGCTCGTCAGCACCCCAGTTCTCACGGGATGTCCCTCAGCGTCGCCAGCTTCCGCAGTAGTGGCTCGAGAGTCAATACGTACAGGAGCGGCGACAGTGGGCATCCCTGACGAACCGAACGTGCAATGTCAAAGGGTCCCGATAGACGTACATTGACGCGAACAACCGAACGGATGCCTGTGTACAAGGCAGCCATCCAGCCGCGGAAAACGGGACCGAAGCCGGCCGCTTCGAGGACGGCCTCCAAGTATCGATGGTCTACCCTATCGAAAGCTTTGGATTGATCCAAATTGATCAGGGCCCCACCCATGCCAGGTTCCTTAACTACCCTCTCTATGCTGTAGCGCATCAGATGGAGGTTGTCATGGATGCTCCGGCCCGGCACGGCGCACGTCTGCGCCGTGCCGACCAGTTTCTCGATGACAAGCGCCAACCGCTTGGCTAACACCTTGGCCAAAATTTTCAAGTCTGCATTGAACAGAGTGATGGGCCTAAAGTTATCTATGGCGTCCCCCTTGTTTGGATCTTTCTTCAGCAGCGTTACCCCTCCTCGGCTCACAAAACCGGGAATGCTCCCGTTCTGCTGCCAGTTGCAGTACACGGCCGCCAAGACGTCTCCAAACAAGTCTGGCATACAGTTGTAAAGCTCGTAGGGTAGACCATCCAAACCCGGAGATTTGTCCGTCGAGCAACCCACCATCGCGTCCCTCACCTCCACCGCCGTGATGACCCCTTCGCAGCACTCCGCCTCTCTTGCCGAGAGTCGTAGCAAGCTGTGTAGGTAGGCACTAAAGTCCACCCTGCCTTCTTGCTCACCACTCCTCCCAAACAGTCGGGCAAAATGCCGCTGAAACGCCTCGCACATCTTGCTCGGCTCGAGCAATTCGCGCCCCTGTTCGTCTACCAGAGACCGGATGGTGGCTCTGTTACCCCGCTGCGCCTCCGCCACCCGGGCCTCTCGTGCGGCTCCAACACCTTCATTCCTCAGAGCACGCATCCTTGCCCTGACAGCACACCCTTCGTGTTTAGCATTGAAGTGTTGGTCGAGGGCCAACCTCGCCGCTAAAACGTCGGATGCGATGCCACTTCGCAATGCCTCTTCTAACTTTATCACTAGCTCTCCCTCTACTCTGTTCCTCTCTACAGCTAGTGCCCTGCTATACCTTATTGCTTCCGCCCTTACTGCTCTCTTGAGGGCAAACCACCATTTGTTGTTGACGATGGCTCCCGTCAAAGCCCTCTTTACTAACGTGCTAATCCGGTCTCTGAAAACCTGTCTCGACGGGAAAGACGCGTTTAGTTTCTAGTAACCGGGACGCTGCCTATGTGCCTTATCTAAGTCTAGCATACACGTCACAAGTTTGTGATCCGTGTAGTTGACTATGTGG
Organism: Octopus bimaculoides; assembly: GCF_046866305.1. Taxonomy (NCBI): domain Eukaryota; kingdom Metazoa; phylum Mollusca; class Cephalopoda; order Octopoda; family Octopodidae; genus Octopus; species Octopus bimaculoides. The sequence goes on from NC_142931.1 coordinate 33,479,221, forward strand.
AACTGTGGACATCCTAAACTATCTCTATCTCTTGTCCTACACAATATCCTATCTAGATACGATCTCGACGACCCAATGCAGTTGCTCCAAGTCCACGTAGGCACATTTGGGTGGACGAGTCGATACCTGTCAGACAACTGTAAGCGTCTGAGCAGGTCTATGAGGCCTTTGCATCCCCTTCTAGTTTTGTCACTCCCCACGTAGTCTAGATGCGTGTCCAAGGTAGCATTCCAATCCCCCACTAAAAGTAAGGGACGAGACGTTCCCAGGAATACTTTTAGACGTCGAAAGAAGTCCGACCGACCTGTCAAAGGAGACACATAAACTGCCAGCAACCGAAAAGCGCCTCCATCGCTGCCGTCCACATCTAAGACAACCAGTCTACCCTCCGGGTCCGTAAATATCGTCTTTACTTGCAGATCCAGACTTTTGCGGAAAAGAACCGCCGTGCCACTACCGCCCATCCTCGGCAGACAGGGAGAAAAATAAATGTTAAACTGTCCGTCAAACATGGGCTTTAAGGCCCGCGGCTCATGGAGTCTGGTCTCACTAATGGCTATGATATCCAAATTGTGTGACTTGATGTCATTTAAGAGGTACCCTTGTTTCCAAGGGTACCCCAAGCCACGCACATTCACACAACCAATCTTCACCATGATTCTATTTATACGTGAGCTTTAAAGCACAAAACAAAAGAACAGAGTGTTACTTACCGTTAGAAAGTTTTGTTTCCTCCTTGGATTTTTCACCAAGGAGGCTATTGTACAATTTCTTGCACAAATATTTTTGACATCCCCCTACCGCGTTGGGGTAGAGGGATTGTATTGTGTTGTGTAATGCTGGTGTTAGATGAATAATTTTAATGTGTTTTGGCGGTGTTGTACGTTGGTGGCTGTTGGTTTTGATGTCGTTATTTGTGATGTTTGTTTTAGAGTTGATGTAATTCATCAACTCTGTGTTTGTACTGTCTATTGCTGTTAGCATTGTTTTTTTTTTATATTACTATTGGTGTTAGTAGTATTTTCGGGAGATGTGAATCTCCCTGCTTTGTTTGTGTTTGCATTTTGTTTTGTTTTCTTCTTACTGCGCTTCCTCTTTCCTTTCGTAGCTATTTTCCACTCCTCCCCACTCGGATGATGGGAGATCTGAGGAGTCAGAAAGAGGTAACAGCAAATGTTGTGCGTCTGTGTGTGTTTCTGTGAGTGTTTGTGTTGCTGCTTTTGTTGGTGTTGGCTGCTTGTTATTTGTGTGTGGTGTATGTGATATGGGGGAGGGAGAGGCAGTCTTGGGATTTTCTTTTTTTTTTCTCTTCTGTTTTTGCAGTTTCTGTTTTCTTTTCTGTTGTGGTTATTGCTGATATTTCTGTTGTTGTTTTTTGTGTTGCTGGTGGTATTGGTAGTAAAGTTTTTCTGTTGGGGGTATTTGGTAGTTGCTTCTGTTGTTGTTGTTGTTGTTGTTGTTGCTGTTTTTGTTTAGCGGCCAGAGTGCAGTCCTTTTTCAGATGTGCTTCGCTGTTGCATAGGTAACAGCGAGGTCGCCTGCCCTGTACCACCACATACAGCTTGTGGTCCTCTGCCAATCTAATGTTTGGAGGAATATTCTGTGAAGCCTCCTCCGTGATGTGGAGAGGGATTTCCAAATTTTTCCCTCCCCAGTTCTTTTCCTCTCCGACCGTAAACTCCAAAATATTTGCCTCCTCCATTTCCAGGCATACGGCCGATATCAGCCATTGGGTGTCCACTTCTGATGGCACATTTTTTATTATAACTTTGGTCACTCTCTGTCCTAGATAACTCGGTATCATCACCAAGTCATCTGTGCGGAGAGAGAGTGTCGAAAATTGTTTAGCTAAATTTTCATTTAGAAATCTCACCTGCACCGTCCCAAATGACATGATTTTGATAAGGCCAAATTTTTCTAAGACAAACCTCAATTTTATCTGTGCTAAAATTCTCTACACGTCTGGTTTTTGCGTTTACCAGTTTATAAATGATGCACTTTTTGTTTTTCATTTCTATAATATCTTTTGGTATGTTTATTCTAACATCATCTCCTTCTTTCGTAAGAAGAGATTTTGTGTCTTCGATTTGTTGTTGTGTGAATGTCACCGTTGTTCTTTTTTCCTTTAGAGCATTTGCGAAATTTGTTTTTGTTGTGCTGGCGGACATGTTCTTTTGAATATTTTTGTTTATGTTGGTGTATGTACTGCCTGGTTCAAAGGTGGTGGTAGTGGCAGCAAGGTTTGTTGAACAGGTGATGGTGTCAGTGCTGACGGCCGATAACTTTACGTCCTTGCTGGGGGCCAATTCCTGGGGGCCAATTCCTGCCCTTGAAAATACACACATATGAAGCCTAGGTGCTTCGCAACAAAATTATTAAAAAAATCCAACACAATGTGGACAATAAAAGGTCAAATAAACGTTTACCTTCGCAGCCGATGTGACAGCACGTCCGTGAGAAGATTAAAGGGGACGACGAAAAGTGTCATAAATCCACTAGGTTTTTCTTGGGACTTGGAGAATCATCATAATATTGGTAGATCTAGTTCATCACAACATGCATGCACTAATGGAAGCAATAAACGTGTTATAAATTGAGCCTCCATCATCAGAGTAGAAATGACAATTTCCTTTTGCGATACTTTTAAAACCAGGAATTTTTCAGCTCCCCCGGTTGTAAATCAGTGCGAATTCAAACACAAATACGCACACACACACATATATATATATATAGATAGATAGGTAAGTAGCTAGGTACATATATATGTTCATATATATATATATATATATATATATATATGTATATTTTTATATATATATGTATGACTATAGATATATATATATATATGTATATATATATATATATATATATATATATATATATATATATATATATATATATATATATATATATATATATATATTTATATATATATATATATATATATATATATATATATATATATATATATATATATATATATATATATATATATATATATATATATATAAATGCTTTAACCATATATCCTTTCTAATTATATTCACGCTAAAATCTTTTCATGTTTAATATAACGTAATGTAATTACACAAGGTACTCATGGGATAACATGAAATCTAATAATTATTTATTTAACCACATTGCGCTTATTATTATAGCAAATTAGGCATATACAACAGTATTTCTCTTGGAAGAAACGATAGACTACAGCATTTCTCGTAAGTATAAACTTTTACAAAGTGTATCTTCATATTGGGAATAGAAGTTTATGCATATTTTTATAGATGCGCGCACACACACACACACACACACACACATACATATATATATATATATATATATATATATATATATATATATATATATATATATATATATATATATATATAAATATAAATATATATAAGTCAGTAAATAGTGGGGTTGTGTTAACCGCACGTGGAGAAATAATAGGAAAATGTAAAAAAGCCAGAATGCTGAACTGGGAGCATAATTTAATTAAGATTTTTTCTAACCGGTTTTCATTGCGATGAAGCAAATTATCAAGAAGGAGAATGAAAATGTTTTTTTACAAAGAAGTACAAGAAAGTACAAAATGAAGAAATCGCCAAAAATGTGGTATCGCGATGGGTACTAAAGCTGCACCAGTCCTTGCGAACCTCATAATGGGTTTTTTTGAATTAACACTATATGAAACCTCACGTCAGAAATTTGGACACCTTTTCCACATCTTTTTAATGGATAACTGGAAAAGATATTTGGATGATTGTTTCATCATATGGAATGAACCCTATGAAAAACTTCTAGCATTCAAATCCATTCTTAATAACATACATCCCGACATTCAATTCACTATGGAATTCAGCAAACATCATCTCCCTTTTCTTGATCTCTTAATCATAAAAACACCTAATAACCAAATCACAACCGACATCTACCACAAACCTACAGACTCACAACAATACCTCCTTTTTAGCTCATGCCACCCAAAACACACCAAGATAAATATCCCCTTTAATTTAGCTAAAAGAATTTGCACCATTGTCTCTGACCCTACCACTCGAGAAATACGCTTACAAGATCTCAAAAAAACACTGTTACAACGCCAATATCCCTCCACACTCATAGATCTTGGAATAAAACGTGCCAAGGAACTTGACAAAAACACACTAAAAACCAACCAACATAATAACACACCCAACCCCAAAATACTTCCATACATCTCCACCCATAACCCCAATAACATCGAAGCATTCACCACAATTAAACAAAACCTCCCCTTACTCACCACAGACCCCGAAAATGAACAATATCATTAATACACACAAAGTCCTTAAATGCAAAAGGCAACACAAATCTTTGAAAACATTATTAACCAATTCCAAACTACATACACCACTTCCACCCCCATCAGTTAAAAAATGTGCACGCCCTAATTGTGGCACCTGCCCTTACCTACTTGAAGGCTCTGAATTTACCTTCAAACGAGGTACAAAGTTTAAAATTAAAACCAATTTCTCTTGTTCCTCGAGTAACCTCATTTATGTCCTTACTTGCGCAGGTTGCCAAAACTTCTATATCGGACAGACGAGCCTCCCATTACGTAGAAGAGTAGCTGTCCATAAGGAACAAATAGACCTCCCTCAATACCGCCAAATTCCACTCAGTGGCCACATAGACTCTTGCGCCAGAAACAAAAACCCTAAATTCATTATATTCCCTTTCTATCAATGTAAAGACAGAATCTCCACACAAGAAAGAATCAACAAGGAGAATCTTTTCATAGAGAAATTCCAACCATTTCTTAACACACACACCCCTCAGTGACCTTATTTCTCTATGAACAAACACAAACTTCCTGTTTTGAAAAAAATAGTTCATAACTCTAACCAAAAACACTTGTCTCCCCTTACACACACTTCCTGTTTTGACACCACATTTCCTGCTTAACACAAACTTTTAACCCTTTTTTTAAACCTAACAAAACTCAACTCTCATGCATCCTTATTTTTCCTACCAATTTATACATGAACTACTATTGAACTACAAAAGCTCAAAGACAATATAATGTATGGGTATATTTATTTTTTTTATATATTATTGTTTTATATATTATTTTCTTCATTTTGTACTTTTTTGTACTTCTTTGTTAAAAAACATTTTCATTCTCCTTCTTCATAATTTGCTTCATCGCAATGAAAACCGGTTAGAAAAAATCTTAATTAAATTATGCTCCCAGTTCAGCATTCTGGCTTTTTTACATTTTCCTATATATATATATATATATATATATATATATATATATATATATATATATATATATATATATATATATATATATATATATATATATATATATATATATATATATATATATATATATATGGGAGAATATACAAATAATAACAACAGACGAGGACAGGTGGTGTAAATAACAAAAGTATATATTAGTATGACGCTCGGGAATACGGAAAGTCTTTGACGTTTCGAGCTACGCTCTTCAACAGAAAGAATACGGAGACAAGGAGAAAAACACGGAGAAAAAAATTGAATAGTGTTCAGTCAACGGTCAATCATAATAATAGCCGATCATAGCAATGACTGACCGGAAGTTAGAAATTCTTATTTCAGGAGAGCTAAGAAAGGGGGGGGGATAACAAACGGTGATCGGGAACGAGGGGCTGTGTGTGGGAGGTAGACTGCTGGTGTACTTGACGTATGTAGTGTGAAAATGGGGAAGGGAGAAAGGGAGAAAGTAGTTGGTCAGTTGTAGTGTGTGCGTGGTGTGATGCGAGGGTATTGTGTGGTGTGCGTGGTGTGATGCGAGGGTATTGGTGTGGTGTGATGTGAGGCTGTTGGGAGGTGGGGAAGGCATGGGTGGAGTGTGGGGTAGAGGTAGGGGTATGTGGGTAGGGTGGGGTATGTGGGTAGGGTTGGGTGGTGGGTGTAAGGAATTGGATGGGGTGGAGTGGGAAGGTAGAGTAGGAGTGTGTTGGGGTGTGGTGGGATGAGCTTATGAGGGGGTGTTGACGAGGAGGGAGAAGGGGAAGGTGGATGTAAGAGAGGGGGAAGATGGGTATCGGAGGGGAGAGGAAGAGAGGAGAGAGGGTGGGTATAAGAGAGGGAAGGGGGATTGAGAGAGGGGGAAGGTGGGTATGGGGGGAGAAAGAGAGGAAGAGAAAGAGAGGAAGAGAAAGAGAGTGAGAGAGAGGGAAGAGGGGTATGGGGGGAGAAAGAAAGGAAGAGAAAGAGAGTGAGAGAGAGGGGAAGAGAGTGAGAGAGTAAGGGTGAGAGAGTAAGAGAGTAAGAGTGTAGAGAGTAGGAGAGTAAGTGTGTAGAGAGTAAGAGTGAGAGAGGGGGGAGTACGAGAGAAGAGAGTGAGAGAGAGAGTAAGAGAGAGGAGAGAAAGAGTAGGGGTGAAGAGAAGTGGGAGTGGAGAGAAGTATGAAGAGAGGTGAAGAGACGTACAAAGAAGTAGGAGTCGGAGCAGGAGGTGGGGGAGGGGAGAGATGGGTGGTAGGATGGAGGGTGGGGGAGAGAGACAGGAGGAGGGGGTTAGATGAAGAGTGGAGGGGAGTTGAGCCCATGTGCCGCAAAGGAGCGAAGATAGAAGATTAATCCATGTTCACGGCGCAAACGGTAGTCCGGATGGCCCCTGTACATGGACAATCCAAACACAGACAGGTGTTGCCGCAAGGAGTGGCCGGCAGAACGGAAGTGGCGTGACACCGGGGTGTCATTGCCGACGTTGATATCTCGGAGGTGTTCCGCGAATCGGTCGGCCAGGCGGCGCCCCGTTTGTCCGATGTACAGGGATTGGCAGAGAGAGCAGGAGACGCTATGATTGTTTCGAGGCAACGTAGTTATCCAAGAATACAGGTTATGTTTCCTCAGGCGTTATACGAATGTTGTCTCCGTTAGTTTAAAAGCGTCGGCTTGAATTTAGTAGCAGCTGAAAGACCCATTGTGCGTATCGTGAGATCACTGTCTGTATGTATAGAGTGTTTGAAATGGTGTACAGATATTGTAAGTTGAGAAAAATGAGGCAGTCATAATTTTAGATAATTCTTCATTAGCGCTTTCTTTCGTTTATCGAACTCGTCAAGACAAAATAAGAACGGTAAGAACGGGACGTTTCCTTTTTCATATTACCGTTTATGTAAGTTGCTTGACCACCTGGAATATAATGGTCATTTAAATTTCTTCCAAATTCGGATACCAACAATGTTTACTAAATGTATGTGTGCTTGCTTTATATATGCAGTTGTGTTATCCCTATAATTACGAGATGGTATCAAAAAGTTGCCGGACTACGTATATACTGTGCTAACAGATGGCATCGCACGGCTGCGTGTGCAGTAAGTGTTAGCAGTTGTGTTCATGAGGCAATGTGCCAAGTGCCATTGTAGTGTTTACCTCGCAACTTGTGAAAGTTGCTTTTGCAATCAGGTGTCTGCTGGTATTCTGCGATTTTTAACATGGGCAGGAAGCTGGAAGTTTTGTGTTAAACTTGTGAAGTCAGCTACAAAAACATTTTAGCATGCGTTGGAAAGCTTACGGCGACCAGACAATGAGTCGTACGCAGTGTTGCAAATAGCGCGCGCGCTTCAAAAGTGTAAGAACGTCCCAGAGAGACGATGAGCGACCTGGAAGGACGGCCTCGATAGTCATTAACGAAAACGTGGAGAAAGTTAATCAGCTTGTGCATGAGGATCGTCGGAGGATTTCATAGACCTCTGTGAAGGCAATCCTAACGGCTATATTCTTCATGATGACAATGCTCACTGTCACCAGGCTCTCCTCACTCATGAGTATGGCCACGAACAACATATACCTTCTGCACCCACCCTATTCGCTAGGATTAGCACCCACGGACTTTCATCTCTCCGCTAAAATGAAAATGCAGCTCAAAGGCCGCTGTTTTAACACCGATGTCGAGATCAAGAGCGAATTGTAGGAGGCCTTCGACTCTCTAACGGAAAACGGCTTCTCGGCCGGACTCCAATGTGACAGGAACGCTGGGGCCTATTTCGAAGGAGAAGACGTTAAAACTTAAGTAATTTTTTTTTTTTTTGTTAAACATAACTAGTCCTGGAAATCTTTGATACCACATCGTACATATTTCTTAACACTATCTTATTTCGTACTAATATTATTTTTATTTTCGATTAGTTTCACCAATACATTCCAATGTTTTCCCATGAATAACACAAACTAGCATTGTTCTTCCTTTATTTCATCCTAATTTTTTACTTTCATTTGTTTTTACTTTGAATTTATTTTTCGTCTTCTGGATATTCATTCCTACATTTCATAAACAAAATATCTATAAATCTTTCTCTAGATTTATTTTTATCTCTCTACTATTTTTAACTCTAGAATATTAACGATAACTGTAGATCTTCCATCTATATCAAACTATATATAACATTTTCTTCCACTACTGTAATTCACTGTTTACTTTTTAATATTTTGCTAAATCTCTGGCCTCCCTCCTATAGTAAAACGCTTTATTAATTGTATTACTTATTGCCTACCATATATCAATATTTTTAAAGTTGACTCAGCGTTTGTTGAAAAAATATATCGTGTTGAAAGTAATTATAATATTCTTTGACCTGATGAGCAAGCACCTTTACCTGTATTAGGCTTACGAATTATAGAACTCTGTTATATAATTCATACTATATACTTTCATACAGGCAATATAAAATAATTCATTTCATACAGTTCTATATTTAAGAGATGAGGGATTATGTACATTATTTACATTATTTATATTTGACGGATAGTTGTCCTCATCTTGTTGTTTGTTAACACAACGTTTCAGTTGATAAACCCTCCAGCCTTCATCAGGTGTCTTGAGGAATTTCGCATACATTATTATTATTATCATTATTATTATTATTACTACTACTACTACTACTACTACTACTACTACTACTACTACTACTACTACTACTACTACTACTATTATTATTATTATTATGTCGAAAAATACCTTAGGAATGAGAACCCAGGTTCGAAATTTTCCCAAGAAACCTGATGAAGGCTGGAGAGTATATCAGCCGAAATGTTCTGTTAACAACAAACAAGATGAGGCCAAATATCCGTCAAATGTAAATAATCTACATAAAATTCATTTTATATTATACACTAAAATAATTTTTTTTATATATGACAAATGCTGCGAAACAATCATCGTTAAATAAATATCAAATAAGTATATTCATCTTATACGTCTCTTTCTTTATATTCTATGGTCTTCTAATGAAGAGCAAAGCTACAGGAAACCAAAAGACGTTTGATCACAATAAGTAGTCTACTACCCTCCCTAGTCGTTACCACTCCCAAATGTAGGATTCCTACAGCCGTAAAATGCATTACAGATCTATACCAATTGGAAGGTTGTGATCAATCTCAAATAAGCATTAGCAATTGTGTAATGTGAGGGCTAAAGGGAAATGAAAGTGTCACCTCTGGAGTTTGCCAATGATAACTCTGCCGATATGTAACTGAACAGAATAAATTTGCAATCTATAAATCTCTTTGAACGACCAATCACTTATCTGGAAAGGCCTTGACATTAATGTTACCACTTGGGGACTATCTCTGATACAGTTATAATAAAAAAGACTCAAAGAAGGTCTGCAACCAAATAACTTTACGCAAAATAACATTTGCAACTGATCAGTGGAGGCAAATATGCCTCTCCTTTACTTGACAACTTATGCACCACATTGCATATATGTCAAAGAAAACTCTTACACTGCTGTACCATTGAATTACAAATAACGCTCATCTTGTATGCTCGAGTGACTCAACAGCTTCGAAGACTAGAATTGTATTCGTCTTGGCTTAGGAAAAATGACTAAATTGTCGTGGTTAACCACCATTAAGGGATCTTGCTAACTCGCAAGAAATTGAAGTTTTCGGAATATTGCCTCATATGTATATAATATCTATGGTTAAAATGTTATCAACAGGGAAAATATATGAATCTAGTAGATTTTTAACCAATGAAACATTTAGCCTTTCATTTAATCCAGATTTTGTTATTCTAGTCATATATTCAGAGCATATATTGCTAGTTTCGTAGCTTTGGAACATTCGAATTTATTGCAATAAGGTCTGGTGGAAGACGAAACTCCTCTCAATTCCACCCCCACATATTTCACCTTTCCTTTCATATACACAGTTTGTTGAGGGATTTTCCTCTCCCACGGCTTGGAATATCGGTCACAAATGGAAGAAAACATACTTCATAGAGATACATACATTCTCACCTCTTATTGCCAGAGCTACATACATGAGTATGCATATCTATATATAATTATGTTTATGTAACCATTCATCTTAAATGAACTTTCCGTATGTTGTACCTCATCGGTGCATTGTGTGAGATACCAATTATTTAACAGAAGAAATATTGAGTTCTTTTTTTTTAATATAGAACCTCTTTCGCTACACATTTATATTTACTAACACCAGGTATAAAGTTTCCAAAATCTATTCCAGTAAACGCATATACACGTCAACGCACAAACTCATATGTATTTATGTATATGGTATCTGATATGAGCGTGTGCGTTTGTGTGTGTGAGTCTTTTAATGTTGATTATATATGCAGGTTCCTATGTATATGTGTATGCGAATTTGCGAGCGTGAGCACATACATACATGCATGCATGTATGCAAGTTTAAGCAAGATCCTGGTAAAGCTAATCTAAAGCAACTTGCCAATCTTTTCACCACTCGCCTCAAGCAAAGCAAAATCTATAAAAACTTGGCACAATGCAATAAACTATCAGCTGCATAGAAACAGAAATAGGGAAGACTAACAAATCATCGCCTTATAATCCTTCTCAACGCCATATACAAAATAGCGACAAAGGCATTCACCGATGAACTGAAAGAAATCCAACCAGGAAAAAAAAAAAAAATAGAAAAGGATTTGGGGATAGTTTTTTTATATTATGGATTACGTATAGTCTTTGAATCTATTAAACAAATTTTCACAGAACGTTCTTTGACTTTGTAATTTTTCTTTTTTTTTTCTTTTGTGGTTTACAAAATCTTGCTCCATTTGATATACATACCAATAGAGTTAATAGAACCAATATACGTTAACTTGTTACCATATATTTAATCATATATGGCACGATGCTGTCCCACCCGCAATATTTCTTCCTCAAAATTCCGTGTACCATAATGTTTATATGTTGCCAATATTTGGTTTGTGGAAGTAAATTCACAATCAAACAAGCTTGACAATAACTTGATATTGAATATTTACGATATATAGTAATCCGCCGACTATCGCATGTGTTACGTTCCAAAAACCCACACGATAGGTGAAAATCCACGAAGTAGAAACAGTTACTGTACTGTATTTTGTCTTATACTATCTTTATCATTTGTATACATTTATTTTATTATAAATGGAAAACAACACCGCAGAGGAATCAACGTAAGGTCAAATAATAAACCGCGATAGGTGAATCGAGATACGGCGAGGGATCAATGTATATACAAATGTATCACCTATCTGACAGGGGAACAGTATTCATGTTCTATACATGCATTTATTTTATTACTTTATTGCCCACAAGCGGCTAAACATAGAGGGGACAAACAAGGACATACAAAGGGATTAAGTCGATTACTTCGACCACAGTGCCTAAGTGGTACTTGATGTATGGACCCCGAAAGGATGAAAGGCAAAGTCGACCTCGGCGGAATTTGATTTCAGAACGTAACGGCAGACGAAATACCGCTAAGCATTTCATCCGGCATGTTAACGTTTCTGCCAGCTCGCCGCTTTAATACACGCACCTATTCTTATCATACAAAATACCACGTGTATACTTCGTCTACCACTGGATTCGGATAAGTTTCAAACTCTTCGAAAAACAGAATACAGAG